>NW_006239162.1:859675-859909 GCF_000226075.1 Solanum tuberosum
ATAATAGTCGTTAGACTTAGGGAACTCACTTTAGTATTTTCAAAGTCTACTCGTGCTATGTGTAGATAGCATCTCATACTACCACCTACACTTCGTAGAACCTATTCAATAACTAGAGTGCACATCCCACATGATGGGAATAGGCATAACCGACATACACCATACTAGCTAGGCATGGAATCCGGAGTCTATCCTACTCCGTGGAGGTTGTTCTACTTGCCAAAGGTAGAACTA
>NW_006239162.1:860798-879795 GCF_000226075.1 Solanum tuberosum
AATAACACTTTGTACAAGATCACCTTATAACCATAAGAATACCTTCACATAGTACTATAACACTTCATAACTTGATAACACTTTAATTCAATAGATAATGCCTTCAAGGCCATATTCATAATACAATCCATAATTAAACACCTCCACTATAAGTGGATCAAACCAAGCAAGAACAATTATATCAATAATATGAGATTAAGCCAACTTACCATCCTCCAAAGCCATCCTCAACATTAATCAATAGATATAGAAAATCATAAACATCAACAATACAATCTATTCTAAGCATAAATTCATCAATACCCAATCATTATCAACAAACCCATTTCGTAAGTCAAATATAGAAATTTGTGAAATCAAGGGTTCATGAGATTTTTCACTTGAAAACATCGATTTAATATCAACAATATCACAATCCATCATTTAAAACCATTTAATGCAAGAACCCTTGAGTAGAGTAACAAATAGAAGTTTTTCATAACTTTTGAGAATTTGAAAACCCTTTGAAATTGGTTCTAAAGCGAAAACTAGCTTTAGATAAAGAGCCACCATACCTTAGTATTGAGAAAACCCACGAAAGTTTGATGCAAGAAACCTTCAATTCGAACCCTAGCTCCAACTTGACCTTTGCCTTCAATGGTGTTCTAGAGAGAACCCCTTCTTTTTTTTGAAGAATGAATTAAAACAAACCTTTTTAAAAGTTTTAATACCATGTATAGAAATTAGAAATAATATAAAATATACCCACTTTTTAATTTAACTAAAATTAATATTTACGAAAATGCCCCTTGCCTACATGGACCTACCAAATAAAACTAAGGCAAAGTCCAATTTTTATTTTGGAAAATTTCATAACTCCAATTTATGCTTAAACTTTAAAAATTCATACGTTAGGCTCTAGTTTCACCTATCTATTTTTAGGGTCGCTACAACCCCCTAGTCGTAACACGACGTACTCAACCCTGAAGGGGGTCTAATACAAGCCTCATAGCTCATTCATTGCATAGACAATAGAAATAGTACGGAATTAAAACTTTTTATTTAAAACCATACAATTCAAAACATTCAATACTTATAGAAATCTTTCAAAAGACACAGCGGAAGACTAAGTCTCACATGGCCATCTTAGACAAAACTTTAACAAGATAGGGTCAACAGCCCTTTACAATAGAAAAAAAACTAATAAATGTCTATTACATGAAGAAATGAAACATAAGAGTTCTTGTCCTCGAATCCATGAGGACATACCAAGTCTTGGAGGAAATTATATCCAAACACTTCAAAATCTAGCTAGAAGCAATCACTTGCCGGAACCTACACTTGTAGTAAAAATAAGAGAAATATGGGTTAGCACAGAAAAATGTACTAAGTATGATGACCATGCAAAAAACATGCTTTAAAAGGGACATTTTGTTGAAAACCATGCTTTTATGCCATTTTTGTAAAACTTCATGAATATTGATACAAAAGGCATAATATAAGTCACAACCAACATACAAAGTCACATAATTCACATTTGAGCAAAATCACATATAACCCTCTACCTTCACCTTGAGCCTCCACCTCAAGTAACGTTCAAGCTATACCTTGTACAATGTATGGGTAGCGTCCCATACCACCACCCACATTAAGGCACCACCTTAAGGTCACCCAATAGTGAACTTACCATTCATCCTTTCCACCTTTACAAAATAAAGCATTTAAGAGACATAAACATTACATGAGTCACATCATCACATTAAGACCAACATCTAAGACAACCCTAAGTCATACTTGTGCAATGTGCAAGTAGCATCCCATACTACTACCCACACTAAGTACTCCTTTGAAGTCACCCTAGACAAGGCACATTTATATACAGTAAGTCATGACAAGGAAGTAACTCATAATACAATCCAAGTATAGCATGCATCTTCACATTTAAGCATTTAAGCCTACATTCTTCATTAGATTCATTAAGTGACATTCATGCATTTAGAGGACTTTCATGCATTTAGTCATTAAGACTTAGAGAACTCATTATAGCCTCTTCAAAGCCTACTCGTGCAATGTATAGATAACATCCCATACTACTACCTACACTTTGTAGTACCTATCAAGTAACTATAATGCACATCTCACATGATGGGAATAAGAGGTTAACCGACATAGACCATGAGAGCTAGATCATGGAATCCGATGTACTATCCCACATCGTAAGGGTTGGTCTACTTACCTAAGGTAAACCAGTAACATTAGCTCGGATGGAATCCGCTAGCTAATATCCTATGTGAGCACGTAGTTATGGGATACGATGTTGTTCATTGGAACTCTAACCTTACATTGAGAGAGTTTCCATCTAACCATATCCACTCGGTGCTTAGCCTACATTCTCATAGATTATTTCATTCACATTATATTAGTGTATTAGGGAGGAAAAGAATGACATAAGCCTATCGATTCATGGTTCCTCATTACATTATTATACTTATGAAAGGAATGTCACTAGCCTATAGATTCATGGTACATTGACTCATTAAGAAAGGAATGCCACTAGCCTATCGATTCTAGAGTCTTCATTACATTAGATCATTTATGAAAAGAATGTCTTAAGCCTATCAATTTATATTCATCAAGTCAAGATACATTCATTACTCAAGAAAAGGATGCATGAGCCTACCAATTCTAGATTCAACATTCACCATATAAACCCTTCACATTCCATCATTATCATTCATGAGTGTGAAATTGAGAATATGCTTTCAATCACAACACATTTACCTTCAATACTAGATCATCATTCTTACATTGAAATCACATGCAAATCCTTCACATCACACTCACATGTATAATATCATGATAATACTTCAATTCATCAAAAATATGCCTTCAAGGCCATGATCACAATATACAAAGTAATCAAACACCTCCACCTTTTAAGTGGATCAACATCTCTAACACAAGTCTACTACAACAAGTAATTAGGTCAAACTTGCCCTTTCAAGACTATGATCACAAATCCTCAATTCACCAACAATTCACCATAATTAGGCATAGATTATGATACAATTCAACAATCTAAATCAATCTAGGCATAAATCCATCAATATTCATTCATAATCAACAAACCCACTTCATAAGGCACAATTTAGGAATTGAGAGAAATCATGGGTTCATAGAGTATTTTCATCTTAAATCATCAACTAAACATCAACATAATCATGATTAATCATTTGAAAACGTTTGATGCAAGAACCCATGAGATTGAGTAAAACCTAGGGTTTTTCATGAACTTAAAAACTTTGAAACTTCTTTGAAATTGAGTCTAGGGTTAAAACTAACCCTAGATGAAGGATCACCATACCTTAATAGATGAATTCCACAAGAAAATCAACTCAATTAGCCTTCCTCTTCAACCCCTAAGTCTTCTTCTTCTCTTGGTCTTCAATGGAGTTCTTAGAGAGAAGATATTTTGAGAGAGAGGGTTTTGATTTGAGAAATGAAATCTAAATGAGTGTTTTAATGTTTTAATACTCTTAAAATATGATAAAACACTTAAAATAACCGTCCACACACTAATAAGGACTTGGGGTGAATTTACTAATCCACCCCTAGCTTAGTCGTGTCACTTGACAGCAAACAGGTGCCATCCTCGAGCCCTTGACTCACGGACCGTGAGTCTATTCACAGACCGTGTTGTTGGTCCGTGGTCTGGGGCTGTGTCTTGGTTTGGGGCCCCTTGAACTATGGAGGCCATCCACGGGGCATGGATGGACCTACGGAGCGTGGACCCCTTCTATAGGTCACCAAACTTTGACCAACTTTCATCAAATGGGGCAGCCTTGGGGGTTAAGCTTAGGGTCCTCCTCAAGGACCCCTAGGGTGGTCCATGGGGAGTCGTACCTTGATATTTAACCCGTAAACCCCTCAACCATGACTCGGAACAACATACAACAACCTCAAACCTCAAGACAAACTCACACACTCACTAGTTAGGCTCTAGTTTCACTAGTTCGGTTTTAGGGTCGTTACATTATCCCCCACTTAGGAACATTTGTCCTCGAATGACATTTAAAACACATTAAGGGGTAACAACTCAAGACTAGAAGCCCACAATCATGCATGCAACATCAATATAAATGCATAAACATAGGAGGAAACATCAACTCCACATCAAAAAGGCTTAATGCAAACAAGAAGGTAGGAACTACATCTACAAACTCATTATGCATCAAAACTTCACATTTCTCATTTCATTGGAGGCATTACCTTCTCCAAATCACATCATGCTCCTCACAACATCATTAAGCACATTATGCAATTACTCTCAAAAGCACGATTAGGCATGTTCAACTTTTAACCTCATGAAACATATAGACAAGTCATACTAAATGCAAATCAACATGAAGAACATAAATCATGAAAATTCATTTTCTTATTTAAACAAGAATTCAACTAGAACATGCATAACATAAGGAGACCATGGAAACTCAAATTCACACATGACTCCAAAACATACTACAAGCTACAAGGAACCCTTGGTCTCAAGCTTGAATAAGAATAGAAGGAAAGAGATAAGGATATCAACACTCTCAACAATCTTACTATTCAACATACCATCCCCCACTTAAGAGGAAAACCTAAGTAAGGCTAACATGAAAACAACATAAGGACCTCAATAAAACATTCATACTATATGGAACCATCAACATACCGGAGCTTTTAAACTAGGAAGGTCCTCATTAAGCAACTCTTGCTCACAACAACTTTACCAACACCACTCAAGGTCTCATATGAGTCTACCACACCGGGTCTAAACTTCTCAAACTCATTACACCTCATAAGGTGAGAATCAAGCAAGCCTAACCCATTAACATCAAGGACACTCAACCACCTTGCTATCTAAGCACATTATATCCCCCTTAGGGGTAAACCTACACAAACTCTCTACAACATCACTATCTATCCCCTCAAATCCAACAAGTCACTTAGCCACAATGGACATCAATACTCACTTTTTTCTCCCTCGATCCTTGAAGCATTAACCCTTCTAGTAGTCACATCCTCAAGACCATAAGACAAGGAATAAGAGAAAGAACTTATGGAGTCAAACTATATGGCATGACTTGAAGAATAATGAAAGAAGTGTAACTTCCTAACGTCCTATAGCACTCGCTCATAGATGTGTCGCGACTCACACCGATCAACAAGACTCTACTAGACGTGGCCTGTGAGACATCAACCCTAAAAACCATTCCTAAAATCTTATGCTCTGATACCATGCTTGTCACAACCCGAAAGCACCCCCTAGTCGTAACATGGCGTACTCGACCTCGAAGGGATCTAATACAAGCCTCATAGCTCATTCATTGCATAGACAATAGAAATAGTACAGAATTAAAACTTTTTATTTAAAACCATACGATTCAAAACATTCAATACTCATAGAAACCTTTCAAAAGACACAGCGGAAGACTAAGTCTCACATGGCCATCTTAGACAAAACTTTAACAAGATAGGGTCACGGCCCTTTACAATAAAAGAAAAACTATTAAATGTCTATTACATGAAGAAATGAAACATAAGAGTACTTGTCCTCGAATCCATGAGGACATACCAAGTCTTGGAGGAAACTCTATTCAAACACTTCAAAACCTAGCTAGAAGCAATCACTTGCCGGAACCTACACTTGTAGTAAAAATAAGAGAAATATGGGTTAGCACAGAAAAATGTACTAAATATGATGACCATGCAAAAACATGCTTTAAAAGGGACATTTTGTTGAAAGCCATGCTTTTATGCCATTTTTGTAAAACTTCATGAATAATGATACAAGAGGCATAATATAAGTCACAACTAACATACAAAGTCACATAATTCACATTTGAGCAAACTCACATATAACCCTTTACCTTCACCTTGAGCCTCCACCTCAAGTAACCTTCAAGCTATACCTTGTGTAATGTATGGGTAGCGTCCCATACCACCACTCACACTAAGGCACCACCTAAAGGTCACCCAATAGTGAACTTACCATTCATCCTTTCCACCTTTACACAATAAAGCATTTAAGAGACATAAACATTACATGAGTCACATCATCACATTAAGACCAACATCTAAGACAACCCTAAGTCATACTTGTGCAATGTGCAAGTAGCATCCCATACTACTACCCACATTAAGTACTCCTTTAAAGTCACCCTAGACAAGGCACATTTATATACAATAAGTCATGACAAAGAAGTAACTCATACTACAATCCAAGTATAGCATGCATATTCACATTTAAGCATTTAAGCCAACATTCTTCATTAGATTCATTTAGGACATATTCATGCATTTAGAGGACTTTCATGCATTTAGTCATTAAGTCTTAGAGAACTCATTATAGCCTCTTCAAAGCCTACTCGTGCAATGTATAGATAGCATCTCATACTACTACCTACACTTTGTAGTACCTATCAAGTAACTATAATGCACATCTCACATGATGGGAATAAGTGGTTAACCGATCTTTTTGTATTTTCCCAATAAGTTCTTTTGTATTTTCCCAATCTTCATAGCCAATTCTCAAATTCGGGTCCGCATTATGAGCATTAAAAACTATTGTACCGGCTCTTGATAAATATAAGCAACTTGAAGCATTTCAAATAAGAATTCCATCTAGTGCATACTTCTTTTGGAACTTTTCTATATTCAAGTCCACATTCTTTACAGCGATTTTTAAATTCTGTAATTCTAGCTTTTATTTTAGCTTTAAAAATTCAATTTACAAGCAAGTCTAATTTTTTCACTAAGAAATTCCAAATTTGAGAAATACCATCTTTTACTATCAAATTATACACATGTGCGGCACACTTAATATGAAAAGAATCATTATTAATTGGACAAAGTCTACATTTTAAATAATCAATTGCTTTTAAATTATTAGAAGCATTATCTAAAGTGACACTCATTATTTATCACATATTCCATAAAATTGTAAAATAGAGCTTATTTTTGTTGCTATATAAGAACCAATTTTAGTTTCTTCAACATATTTATATCCTAATATTCGTTTTTGCATGTTCCATTCATGGTCAATCCAATGGACAGTAATTGTAAAATAATCATTACCATTAGGACTACATCCCATATCAGAAGTAATAAATAATCTACCATCATAATAAATAAATAAACAACGAAGAAAATGACAATATCCTTTTTGATATTTAAAAAAGATCACTTTTAATTGTACTTCTTGGAATACCTTCATAATCTGGGTTATACAATTCCCGAATATACTGAATAAAACCAGGATGTGAAGGAAATGAAAAAGGCAAACCACAAACAGCAACCATTTTAGCTAATTCTCTACGATCTTTTTCTTTACTATATGTGCGGTGTGTGCTTCGTCTAGGCAAGTTAGTCATATTTAATACACTTTGAACCATATTAGAACCTCCAGCTCCCATAGAATTTTCAGGTTGAGGTATTCCATTTCTATTAGCCCTTTCTATATCATCTAGGCGAGCAAATTCTTTATTACACTTTCTCAAATGTGTTCTTAGTCGTCCCGTTCCCCCTTGTGTACCCGTAGTTACATGTTTCATGATCAATTTACATTTCGTACAAGTAACAGTAGTTTTTTCCTCATTTTGTACCAAAAATTTCCATACTAAAGATCTTTTAACACGTACAACGGTCTTTGAAAAAGTAGGTAAAGAGGGGACTTCATCTTGTTCCGGTAATTCGGTAGCCGGACTAGTAGGGGTAGGGGTCTCATCATCTTCCTCATTTATTTCTACTTCCTCATCTAATTCTTCCTCAAAATTAGTAAAACATCTATTTAAAGTTTCATGATCTACTTCATTTTAGGAATTAAATTCAATAGGTCATGAGTCTCGTGTAAAAGAAGTTTCATCAACATGAGTATAATCATTAGTATTAATTCTAAATCTAGGAGGTGGCAAATTTTTAGAATTAGAACTACTTCCTCCTCCCCTATTATTTTTTCTTTCCGACATTGGTCTTTTACCACTACTGAACTCCAAGCCAATATCACAAAATAATAATTATGAATTTATGAGAGATTGAAAATTGAGAGATTTTGTAAGATGTTAATGAGATAATTTGTGAATTTGTGATTTAAATAAAAGAATATGGGTATATTTATAGTGTTAAGAGGTTAAAGAGGGAGGGGGGGGATGTTTTGAGCCATTTTGGGCCCCAGCCCAACGGCTAAAAGGGTCCAACGGCTCAATTTTAACGTTCACTAAAAAAATTTAAAAAAAAATTAAAAGACCGTTGAATCGGTTCAACCGGACAGGAACCAGACCAGAACCAGTTCTTACCGAACCGGATCAACCGGATAAAAAATTGGGTTCCATTTCGGTACCGGTACTGGACTTACCGGTACAGGAACTGGACCGGACCGGTCAAAAACCTGTCCGTTTGCCAGCCTTAATATGCATCAACTTCGATATATAATCAAAGGGAATGCGACCATTTACCCATATGTATATGTATATGTATACGGTACAACTATCCATGATATGGTAGAGATGATGTTGGTTAGAAACCATAAGAAAATGACCATTGCCAACCCAATGCTAGCAATGGTCATTTTCTTATGGTTTCTAACCAACATCATCTCTACCATATCATGGATAGTTGTACCGTATACATATACATATACATATGGGTAAATGGTCGCATTCCCTTTGATTATATATCGAAGTTGATGCATATAATATGTCATGATATGAACTTTGAATGCATATAGCATGACGTTATAAAACTTACCCAACTTTTACTCTTTGGTATTATTAATCTCATAATTTTGTAATCATTTTATTATAACATGTAAATGCCTCGTACAAACACATATATATGCTTTATAAATAAACTTGAATATTTAACTCGACTTTAGCTAGGTAATTTTGACATGTGAATGTTCGTAACGAGTTTAAGGTACTTCACTTAGTTCCTATACATGTTTCTTTAATAGATTGTAAAAGAAAGTATTTTTGAAAACACATGGCCTTTCATAGTTTAAACATACAAGTTACATTGGAGAGATCTGGAAATAAACTTATCATTTTAATATTTTTCTAAAATACTTTTTAGCTAGAGGAGAGGATTAGTTGAAAATTCTTAATGTTCCTTCATAATCATTTTAAGACACAACACCCAAAGAAGAATAAGAATTCATACACATGGAAATATAGTCAAGAAAGTCGACAAAATGACCCGTAGATGTTAAATACCCTATATAATCAAACAAGTGAAACATTAACATAATAGAATCACGAAAATACTTTAGCTCACATCCCAATACCTTCCAAAGAATGTCTTTCTAGCAATATAGTAGTAAAATATCACATTTGATGTTTAGGAAATTTTCTAAAAGTCGTGCTCAAAGGAAGAATGAAACTTAGCCTTGACATACATCGCAAACGAGCTATCAAATGCCTAAAGATCCTTCATGAAAATTCTTAATTATATCCTAAGCTTCACAAAGAATATAAATATGTAGTCTACAATGACCTGTAATAGTTAAGAAAAACCTAAAACACCATATGTTAGGTAAAATGACAGATTTTCTATTCGCAACATAACTCGTCAAAACAATCGTAAAACTTTCCACAAGTGATCACAAAAGGGTCTATGGACTTTTACCTTGTAAATAAAGGCATAAAGCTCCAAGAACATTTAATCATCACCAATTTCTTTCATTCGAAAATTTACTCAAATCTAACCAAAACAATATAGAAATATGTGCTAGTTGCTCTCCACAGCAACCCTAGCCTATGCCTTAATTTTTTAAGAACTTGGATGGTGAAATATATTGGTTTTGACTTTTGAGTTAGGAACCCTAAGGTAAAAGTGAGGAACATGAACTTTCTATTTTGGGATTTTTTTTTTCCAAAAGAAAACAGTCTCAAAATAGACTAATAAAGTGATTTTGTCTCGACTCAATTTCCTAACCCGGATCTGCCCAGACAGTCCGCAGTAAAATTATCATAATTGTTTACTCTGTCTGATTGATGTAAAGTTATGTGGATTGGAAACTAGACTCGCATATGTTTGATGTGATAGTTCATGATCTCTCTAACTCATTATATATTAATAGATATTCCCACCCCCAAGTCAGCCCACAAATATGATTGTATGAAAAAATTTCATCAATAAATTGGTCAATTAAGATTTTTGTTCCAAGGCTCCCTTTGGCCTATTGCTTTGGTTCGGAAAAATATTCAAATGAGTTACTATATACATTCCTTGATACAATTACGCATTTTCAATTTTACTCTTCTGATTTCATATAAATTTATGGATCTCGCCTAGACGAACAATGTAAAACTCTAGAATTAGGATAGTAAGCCTTCGATGGGATAATTTAACACTCTGAATGGGCAGGGTGTTACACCTATGATGTCTTCGGAATACACGTGCTCTCGCACTAATACTATACTTTTATCTTTGGATGTGTTTTTTGTCATTGCACTTCAATTAGTATTTTCTGAGAGCATAACTTTAAAACTTTACTTCTGCTATTTTCTTCAATTACATATGTTGACCCGAAGTTCGCTTTGAGTGACTTAGTGTAGGTGTTATCGTGACCTTTGAATTTTGAATTGTGACACTTATATACCACATAAAGGGGTATATATATGAAACTAAATTTGTTGAATCACTTATGTTATTTTATATTGTAGATAAGGTAGAAGACATCTCTATTAAAAAACCTTAAATTTCCTTACAAAAATTTTAAAAGCTCTTTACGAGAAATATAAGCTTGTCTAGCTTATATTTCATCAGTATTATGAGTACTGCTATCATTCCTGTAATAATAAAGACAATTGTTAAATTTCTGTCCTACTTTTCTAGTACATGTGAACCTTCTGTTTTAAGGGCCTTTCTCTTCTATAAGCACATGCAGGTATCTTCTTTGAAAAATAAAAAAATAAAGATTGTCTAGCTTTAAAAGATCAGCCTCTTGTGGAAACAAAAGGAACCTGAAGGAGATGATCAATATACATAAATACAGTTAGTTATACAAGAGAATTTTCTGCATTATGGAATTGCTTTTATTAGCTATTCGTTTGTCCTCCAATGTCATATTATCTCAGTGCATCATCCCAAAATAGTGAAGCTGCTACTTTCTATTGGTCGGCTGCTTGAAGTGGTTGGGAACGCCGGGTTTGTTTAATGACAGTGATTGGTCTACCAGACACAAGTCCAATTGTGCAAAACTTGAGCAGTTCCAATAGAGAGGAAGAAATGAGACATTTTAGGAGTTCCTCCACCTTAAAATCAAGTAAAACAAAGTGCACGTTTGGCGGCTTCAAGGGTGTTCAGAAGAAGCATTGCAACTGTCATAGGACCTACACCTCCAGGCACTGGGGTTACAGCAGAAGCGATCCTGACTGCTTCTTCAAAGCAAACATCTCCAATCAAACGGTAACCATGTTCACTCTCAGGGTCCTGCACCAATTAAACATACAAATGTGTACACAATTATTTAAATCAATTTACTCTTTCGGACAGAAAGTTATGATAATCCAACTGAGTTAACTTTCACTGTTATGCACTTAGGTGCACAAGATAATGCAATATTACGGAGGAACTTGAGAAATTACCTCAATTGGGTTTATTCCTACGTCAAGTACAACTGCTCCGGGCTTTAACCAGCTACCACGGACTAAATTAGGTACTCCAGCAGCTGCCACAAGTATATCAGCTTCGCGAGTAATAATTTCGGGATTCTCTGAATATGCATGCACAATGCTTACTGTTGCATGGTGCCTCTGCAAACATTGTTCACACCGTTTGATATGGTGAGAAGAAAATAGGTAGACTTTAATAAGGAGAGATTATATTAATATAAGCAATCAAAAATATCTTGTTACCAAAGACTGGAATACGCAGTATAATAAATCAATCCCATGTTTGGTATACAAGCAGAGTGTTTATTTCCTCATTATGCTTTTGCAATATCTTGATACATATGCAATCTAGTGCTATACATAGAAATGCAGAACATCAAAATATTAAAATTGTTTGACATTACTGAAACTATTTACTTATACAATAGTTAAAACAATAAAAGTTTATATGCCCCAAAAATTTAAAATAGTCAGGAACATAGTTAACGAAAAAACGTATATGATAAGGGAAATGAAACCTCAACTTATAAAACTTATACAACAAAAACTATGCCTCAGTCGGAAAAAAATCGGGGTCAGCAATGTGTAACAACCTTCAAAGTCATTTTGAGATTCTTACGTGTTTTCCCTGGTGTACCCTACCCGTAGATTTTGTAGAGTATTTGTGGCCTGCAGTGATGAGTGGCATAGTTCCCGAAGTGATTGGACGGGATTTTGACGAGTTTTTTAAATTTGGAAGTTGAAATGTTTGACCAAAGTCAACATTTGAGGAAGATGAGCTTGGAATGGAATTTCAATAGTTTTGTTTGGTCTGGAAGGTGATTTTTGAGTTCATTGGACTTTTGGTTTGGATCCCAGGGCATTCGGATGAGAATTGGGTCATTGGTAAGGATCTTGAAAATTTAGAAGTTAAGAGTTGACCTTAGTTAACATTCGGTCAAGACGACCTATGTTTAGCGTGTTGATGGTTCCAACAGATCCTAAACGTCATTTCCAATCTACTAGCATATTAGATTTGTCTTCACGAAGTCCCGAACAAATTCCAAGGGCCTGTTAGAGAATTTCATGCAAACACTAGTTTTTGACAGATCTAGTGCAGGAGAAATCCTTCTTCGCACTCGCGAGCCTCTCGACGCGTTCGTGAAGGAGTAGGTTTGGTCTTTGTGATCACAAGGGTCGGACCGTGTTCGCAAAAAGGTTAAGCAGGTTTGGGTCAGTGCGAGTGTGCATCACATTGGTGGGCTAGGCGATGTGTTCGCTAGGGTTGGGTGGAGTCCATGCATAGATATGGTTCGTCGCGTTTGTGATGAAGGAAGTCACCTGGATAGAATTAAAAACCTTTTTTTTTTTAACTTCGACTTGATAACTCGATTTTGGGACGATTGAAAAAGGGATTTTCAAAATTTCTTCAGTGGGTAAGATTCTAAGCCATTATTTTAATCATTCCCCGCTAATTATTTATCTATTTACCTTTAAATCAGTGTTTTAATTTGGGAAAATGGTAATTCTCGAGTTTAAGTTATGAAATTGTATTTTGATGAGTTGATGGTCGATTTGAGCTCCGTTTTTTTAAAGAAATATCAGATTTAAGTTCCGTATGTTATGGCTAACATGACTTTCAAAGAAAATTTCAATTTTGCCCTTGTGGGCTTGAAGTTGACTATTTGGACTTGGAGTAAAAGTAAAACAATATGGGTGTCTATTGACTCGTTTACTTATACAGGTTACGTATTTGACCAGATTGGACTCGTTCAAAGGCTTTGAGGAAGGTAAACCATAATTTGACTTGTCGAGTTCAATTAAGGCAATTTGAGACTTTTTTCAACTCTTTTTGAATTGTTAGTGTCTTGTTTGACAGTGTGAATGCGTAATGGGGGCCCGTATAAGTGAGATGACGAGCACTTATGCGGATACAGATGCCATGTTCTAGGTAGAAGTCAGATATTGATTGCTTAATTGATTTATGACTTTTATGTATGTTGGAAGCATGATAAGTGATTTGTCTTGTTGTTGCCCGATGATATGATCTGCTTAGTGAGCAACAACAACATCAGCATACCGGTTAAATCACACTAAGTGGGATCTAGGGAGGGTAGAGTGTACGCAGACCTTAACACTACCTGGTGGAAGCAGAGAGGTTGTTTCCGAAAGACACTCGGGTCAATTTGCCTAGTGAGCATGAATCATAATTTCTAGACAATGTGAATCTGAGATCTTTCCGCGACTATAAGGCATTCTCATTTGCAGTTATGATGTCTTATCTTTTGTATTTAAAGCATTCTATTATATTTCATATTAGCTCATATGCAGTCTTTCTTCTCTTCTTTAAAGCCTAGAGTTGGAATTTGTTGAATCATATCGTTCTCTCCTATGTTGCGCGGACTCTTCATTTTTGCAGGTGAACCCGTCTCGACGCGACACGGTGCGGGAGCGGGTGCAAGGTGCGTGTCGGATTCGGTCAATCTGATCCGGACACTTTGACCAGAGCCGAGAAAAAATTTGGGGAAAAGGAGAAGTTTCCGGCGACGTCTTCAGAGAGGAGGCGGAGCTATACGAAGCTTGAAAAAGTACAGAGAAGAAAGAGGAGTTTTTTCTTGAAAAAGTACAGGAAGTACAGCTTTTTTATCTTTTTTGAAAAATTAGTCTTTTCAACTTTTCTTGAAAAAGAGAACTAGAGACGAAGGGTTTCTCTAGATAAGTGTGTCCTTTTCTATTTATAAAATAAACTATACTTTTAATGTTTATTATATTCTCTCTCTTTTTTAACAATTATACTCCTTTTATTTTATATGCAATTATACCAAAATATGCAATTCATTATTATATGTATCTCATAAATATTTTATTTTTTTTATATATATATATATATATATCCACTTATTTGATTATACTAGATATATTATTATTGTTTTTATTGATATAATTTATTTTTAGAGGTACGCTAAAAATAATAAGCAATTATACCATGTATATATAATATTACACCTTATATTATATATACCAGGTATACCAATTAGCCGTATCCCCGCACCCGTATCTATACTCGGATTCGCACCCCCGAATCTTAAAATTTAAATTTTGCCGAATCCGACTCTCGAATTCACATCCGTCTCGGATACCCGCACCCGAGTCCGATCAACTTAGGTTCTCTCTGATGGCACAAGGGGAATGATCTGAAGGTAATGTGATACAGTTATGAGAAACGGTGCCTTCCTTAATATATTTCCGATGACCTACAGAGGATCCAGAATCCAGAGGCGGTATATGGACCTCACAAGTCCCCAATGGTTCCTAGCTAGCTACACTATTGCAGTTGGTAGACACCTGTTTTTGGCCAGGTAGGAGACATATGCATCATATGAGTCCATTACATTTTTCTGAATTTGGTGTTGTTATGGTGTGATAGGTGAATAAGTTCTTATAAAACTGACTTCATAACTTTTATTTGACTATACTGTGATTTCGGAATATCTGGACTTGATTTATATATGTTTTTGTGACAATAGCTGCTAGTTAAGGTCTATATAATTTGTAATGAGTAGTATTTCTGCAAAGTATCGGCACAGAGCAATTTAGGATTAACCCTCGCCATCACTTAGGATTTGGGTTAATCAACGATGTTGTTGAGTACACGTGGATTCATATTCATGTTGTTGGTAGCGGATTGATCTTTCACTCAAGATTTTGAGGTAGCTACTTGGCCGATCTACAGTTCCTTGGATCTCCTCTATCCTTATCTTATTTTACGTCATTTCTTCTTTTAGGATATAGTAGAATTGAAGTGTATATTTGAATTCACAGAGGCTTGTACTAGTGACAATAGATTTTGGGGAGTTAGGTATCTATTTTCACATTCCGTTATGAGTTTTACGTAGATTGATTTTATGACTTAGTGGGTGTTTGGATTGACTTATTTTTTTGTGAGTTTTGACTTTTAAACTCTTTTTTAGTTTTGGAACTGTTAGGGTAATTTAAAAAGTCACTTAGAAGTCAAAAGTAAGGTGTTACCAACTTATGACTTTAAACTTTTAACTTATAAGTCACTTAGAAGTCAATCCAAACATCCCCATATTCTGGTTTTTTGTATTACTTCAACGTGCTTGATTCTTCATCTTGTGATAATGATTGGGTTCCCTATCAGTGGGGGTTGAGATAGGTATCATCACTTCCTCAATTTTCAGGCCGTGACACTATATGAATCCTTACTGACCATGTTACTCCATTTAAACTAATCACAGACAAAATTATGCAAATACAACTGATAAAGCTATCACTTAATTTATATACTAAAGTATTCTATCATTAGCACTCAATCTTCTACATTTAACTTTAGTCTGAACTAACTTAAATTAGCATTAGCAAGGAAATTTTACACTAATTATTGCAAGGCTACAAACTGTGTTAACAATACTCTAGTATAACAATACCACAATGGTGTGGTTATTGAATAATACACAATGACATATAATTGGACAAAATCTGTGTATGAATGACTAATTATTCGATCTCATGTCTAATACTATGTGCTATTGGCGTATAACTGACACCTTAGTGTGGCACATATATTTGAGAAGAACAGGATTAACAAGATTAAAATAAAGCAACAGCTATCTGTGACAGATTTATTACCTGCAACAACAAAAAAGTAGGTAATCCAACGATGTTGCTCCTCCCAATCACTACAGCTCTCTTCCCAACGATTTCAACATCAGAACTTAGCAGTAACTCGATGCAGCCTTTAGCAGTGCACGGGATGAACAATGGCTCTCTACCCTGAATGGCCAAGTTCCCAATGTTTAATGGATGAAATCCATCCACATCTTTTTCTAAGCTTAGTACATTTAAAATCTTTCCCTCGTCAAAATGCTGTTCCAATGACTTCTGTTAGCAACAGAAAATATATAACAGACTGGGTGGGTAGGGGGAAAAGCATAATGACTACACCATATATAAACTGTGATTGCACAGACTCAATTGATATCTCTCCTAGATTTCAAATCTAATATTCTGAATTTCAACTTCCATCTGACCATAACAGAGATGAGCTTTATTTTCAACCATTTTTAACATCTAGTTTGGGAGAAAACAACGAATAAAGAAAATATTCTCAAGTTTAAGTATCAACTAAATTATCGGAGACTGGTAGTGTCATGCTTTCTCATGTCTTTCACATAAAATGAATAAGCACATACTACTTAGTCGAAGATGTACCTGTGGCAAAGGAAGCTGCACAAGAATACCGTGGATTGATGCATCCTTGTTATAATTTGACAATGCATCACAGACATCGTCTTCTGTACAGCTCTCAGGGAGTTCAGCAATTGAAAATCTGAACCCAACCTCATGGCAAGCCATTATTTTGTTACGGACATAGGCAAGAGAGTCTCGCCTTTGGCCAACTAATATTACAGCCAAACCAGGGACCTTTCCTATTGACTCCTTCATTCTGCTAACTTCTACAGCTATGCTTGATTTAATTTCCTCGGCAGCAGACCTCCCATCAATTATTCTAGCACTATCATTGTTGACTGCTGAAAATAAATTAACTAGAAGCAGAACTTTTCTTTGTTTCTTTTTTGGTTCAATCATAGGGAACTTGAAAAACCGGAATTGCAAAGAATAGTTAAGGGTAGTGAGTGTTCAGGATCATCAAAAAGCATGATTGTACAATATTAAAGTGATGGAACAACCAAGGTTGTGTAGCATGAAAATTTCCGCCCCCAAAAATTTGACAAGTATTTACTTTCTGAGGCTAAGGCGAGATCGGAAGCATAGTTTGACAATGTGAGGTGAAAAGTCCAAAGAAAATGGTCCTTAAGATATAATAGAGTCCTGTTACCCCAAATGTTTCTTTAAAATTTGGTTCCTTTGTTAAGTTTGGTCCCAAAACCTTTAAACCCCTGCTTTTGGAGTTTGATTAACCCAATGAGAACAGCCAAGTAGTAGCATAAACTGTCCCACTAAATTGGAAAAAAGAAACTATTCACTATTGTTTCCATCAATATTTTCTTCTTTATTAATGTTTAGGTTGCAAACAAAGTATCTTCATAAAGTGACAACTTTCTTCCGTTTCTCTTGTTACTCTTTTGCACATGTGTTTCTGAGATTTCGTAGAGGGAAACAGAGAGGACATTGTGATAGACCTCATAAAGAGGATACTTATATTATGACAAAAAGTGAAGCTATTTATTTATACCTCTGAGAAACTAATTTACAATGATCATTTCTTACATGTTGACAACAACCACAGAAATGGGGATTTGCATTTCCCTTTTTCTTTTTATGTGGCAAATAGCATTGACTGCTCTAATTGAAGTATGCACTTGACTAGAAAAACTATCCAGCATTGGAAGAATGATTATTACTCATACACCATTTTCTGACTACCGCAAAATGCAGCCACATCTATGAGTCAAAGCTTCTCAAGAACACTGAACAAATCCATAAGATGATTGATTATGTTGAGAAAATACTTAGAATCCAGTAACATACCTAATCAAATATGTGATCGAAGCTAGACTGGTAATAAATTTTATACTTGTATTTCAGGGTTAATATGAGTAACCCTGAAATTAATTTAATATCCCAGGGATAGTAGAAGAGAGTTTCTCTTCACAATCTCAGCAAAACAAAACAAGATGGCAAGAACACAATAAAAAAGTTAATAATATGTTGACAAAATTGTTATAAAAGAAACAAAAATAAATATAGAATTAGGGCTGTGAGAAAAAAGTGAGGTGCTTACTGGATTTTTGGATTGGAGGAGAGTGAGAATGGGTGAAAGTGGAAGACCACTCATCGATGAGGTCAAGTGAAACAAGAGATGGAGGCCTTGGCTTTCGAATCTGAGACGAACTTAGACCTCTTGATAATTTATTCATGCTTCTCTCCCACACCATTTTTCTCATCATTCTCACAGGGATCATTTTTTCCCAAATCTCAATGCCAAACATCCACCATTACCAATTTTTATACATCTCTTTTAGGATTTCTTATGGTAACAAATTTTATAGGCCTAACGCACTAACGCATCGGTATCCTTTAGAGTTGGCACGAAATTTCACTTGAACACCTCAACTGAACGATGTTCATTCTAGATACCTTATGTAGAGTTTCATTGTGTCATTTTAATACTTTTCTTTCAATCAACAAAATTATATGAGGTGTGTATTATATTCGGGAATGACGTGTAAAGTGACAAATTAAATGATGACACTTGTCACTTGTGTCAAAAGCAATTCTAAAATAATGAATTTTGAGTAAAAATAAAAAGTGACCTATGACTGAATAACATATGGATTTTACCCCAAAAAATAAAATAAAATCCCCCATTCCTCCCTACCTTGCAGAAACAGCTGCACCCC
>NW_006239162.1:880472-894499 GCF_000226075.1 Solanum tuberosum
CCCCGCCCCGCCCCCACGCCACACTGTCTAAAATATTTTTCATCATCATATTGTAACTATATTTATTAACCATTGTTGTATGTTTAAGTTTGCAAAAATGGTGGCTGAAAATGAAAAAGAAGGAAGAAGAATGATTTTTTTTTAAAAGCTGACTAAATAGGGTTTTCATGCGCGGTCAACGAGTGTATTACACTTACTAAGTCATGTAAGCAAAAAATGTCAAAATGACACAATAGAAGCTAGCATAAGGTGTCTATAATGAACATCGTCAAGTTAAGGTATCTCAATGAAATTTTGTGCTAACTTTAAGGGGTCATCGATGGGTTATAACATCAAAAATCACCTTTCAAGTTTTAAAACAATACAAACTAATCCAAACCAATAAATTATTAAAATGTTGTTAAATTATTTGAAATGATTAAAAATGTCTTTCGTTTATGGTTTGATTAAAAAATGTCATTGTCGTCAATATTTTAATTCAAAAATGCCCTTATAGGCTTACAGTTATTTAATGGGTCAAAAATGCTTATTTTTCAAATAAATATATATTATTTTTTTAACGCATTCTTTTTCTAATAATAATTTTTAAAATTAGCAAATATTTATTCTACTTCATTTCAAAAAAAAATCTCATTTTATTATAATTATTTTTTATCATTATATAAATAAAAATTAATGATGGATATTCTATGATCTTATATAAATGACATAAATTATCCGTCGAAAAGGTACATGAAATTATTTTATTTTAATTGATAAAATGAGATTAAGAAGAAAAAAATTATTCCCCTGCATTTTTATTTATTAAAGTGATTTTAAGAGAAAGAAAATAAGAATATGGGTCTTTAATAATAGTTTAATTAAATAGAAGATTTGTTCAAAAAGAAAAGAAATAATATATTTATTCAGAAAATGACATTTTTGACCCATTGAGTAATTACAAGGGCATTTCTGGACCAAAGTATAATTGCAAGGGCAATTTCAACCAAAGTATTTATGACGGAAATATTTTTTAGCCAAATTATAAACGAATGACATTTTTGTTCATTCACATAGTTTAAGGGCACCAGTCACTTTAGAATATCGATACGAATAAGATATCAAAATTTCACATTTTTCGTGATTGCACGAAAAATATCAAAAAAATTAATTCGTAAACGATCGAAAAATATAAAAATCAAGAAAAGGACATAAAATAACCTCAAAAAGTTCTTGAATTGCACCAGTCACCTTAGAATATCGATACGATAAAATATCAAAATTTCACATATTTTCGTGACTGCCAGAAAATTATCAAAATTTTTAATTCTTAAACGTTCGAAAAATATAAAAATCAAGAAAAATACATAAAACACCTCAAAAATCCCTGAATCGCACCAGTCACCTTAGAATATCGATACAAATGAAATATCAAAAATTCACATTTTTCCTGACTGCCCAAAAAATATCAAAAAATTTAATTCATAAACGTCCGAAAAATATAAAAATCGAGAAAAAGACATAAAAACATCTCAAAAAATTTTCGAATCGCATCGATCAAATTAGAATATCGATATGAATAAAATATCAAAATTTCACATTTTTTTCATGATTGCTCAAAAAATATCAAAAATTTTAATTAGTAAACGTCCGAAAAAATATAAAAATCAAGAAAAAGACATAAAAACACCTCAATAAATTCCCGAATTGCACCAGTCACCTAAGAATACTGATTCAAATAAAATATGAAAATTTAACATTTTTTCGTTACTGCCCGAAAAATATAAAAAAATTAATTCGTAAACGTCCAAAAAATATTTAAAAATCAAGAAAAAGATATAAAAACACCTCAAAAAATTCTCGAATCACACTAGTCACCTTAGAATATCAATTCAAATAAAATATCAAAATTTCACTTTTTTTTTTTGATTGCTCGAAAAATATCCAAAATTTTAATTCCTAAACGTCCGAAAAATATATAAAAAAAAAAAAACATAAACACCTCAAAAATTCTCGAATCGCACCAGTCACCTTAGAATATCCATATGAATATAAAATAAAATTTTCAAATTTTTTCATGACTACCTAAAAAAATTTGAAAATTTTAATTTGTAAACGTCCGAAAAATATAAAAATACAAGAAAAAGAAACATAAAAATACCTCAAAAAATTCTCAAATCGCACAAGTCACCTTAGAATATCGATATGAATAAAATGTCTAAATTTCACATTTTTTACTGAATACTCGAAAATATCAAAAAATTTAATTTATAAACGTCCCAAAATATAAAAAACAAGAAAAAGACATAAAAACATCTAACAAAATTCTTGAATCGCACCAGTCAACTTAGAATATTGATACGAATAAAATATAACATTTTTTCGTGACTGTCCGAAAAATATTAAAAAAATTAATTTTAAACGTCCGAAAAATATAAGAATAAAGAAAAAGACATAAAAATACCTCATAAAATTCTCAAATCACACCAGTCACCTTAGTATATCGACACGAATAAAATATCAAAATTTAACATTTTTTCATGACTGCCCGAAAAATATCAAAATTATAATTCGTAAACGTCCGAAAAATATAAAAATCAAGAAAAAGACATAAAAACTCCTTAAAAAATTCTTGAATCACACCAATCACCTTAAAATATCGAAACGAATGAAATATAAAAATTTCACATTTTTTTGTAAATGCCTGAAAAATATCAAAAATTTTAATTCATAAACGTCCGACAAATATAAAAATCAATAAAAAACATAAAAACACCTCAAAAAATTCCTGAATCGCACCAGTCACCTTAGAATATCGATACAAATAAAGGATCAAAATTTCACATTTTTTCGTGACTGCCTGAAAACTAACAAAATATTTAATTCGTAAACGTCCAAAAAATATAAAAATCAATAAAAAACATAAAAACACCTCAAAAATTTCATTAATCGCACCAATCACCTTAGAATATCGATACGAATGGAATATCAAAATTTCAATTTTTTCGTGACTGTGCGAAAAATATTAAAAAATTTAATTCGTAAACGTCCGAAAAATATAAAAAATAAGAAAAAGAAAAAAACACCTCAAAAAATTCTCGAATCGCACTAGTCACCCTAGAATATTGATACGAATAGAGTATCAAAAGATCACATTTTTTCTTGATTGCCCGAAAAATATCAAAAGTTTTAATTCGTGAACGTCCGAAAAATATTAGAATCAAGAAAAAGACATAAAAACACATCAAAAAATTCCCGAATCGCACCAGTCACCTTAGAATATCGATACGAATAGAGTATCAATATTTCACATTTTCTCCTGAATGCTCGAAAAATATCAAAATTTTAATTCGTAAACGTCCGAAAAATATAAAAATCAAGAAAAATACATAAAAACACCTTAAAAAATTCCCGAAGCGCACCTGTCACCTTAGAATATCGATACGAATAAAATATCAAAATTTCACATTTTTTTGTAACTCCCTGAAAAATATCAAAAAATTTCATTCGTAAACGTTCGAAAAGAATAAAAATCAAGAAAAATACATAAAAACACCTCAAAAAATTCCTGAATCTCACTAGTCACCTTAGAATATTGATACGAATAGAATATCAAAATATCACATTTTTTCGTGACTGCGTGAAAAAATCAAAAAATTTAATTCGTAAACGTTCGAAAAATATAAAAATCAATAAAAAATATAAAAATCAATAAAAAACATGAAAACACCTCAAAATTTTCATGAATCACACCATTCACCTTAGAATATCGATACGAATAGAATATCAATATTTCAAATTTTTAGTGACACCGCGAAAAATATCAAAAAATTTAATTCGTAAACGTCCGAAAAGTATAAGATATAAGAAAAAGAAATAAAAACACCTCAAAAAATTCTCCAATCGCACCAGTCACCTTAAAATATTGATACGAATAAAATATCAATATATCACATATTTTCGTGACTGCCCGAAAAATATCAAAATTTTTAATTTGTAAACCTTCCAAAAATATAAGATTCAAGAAAAAAATATAAAAACACCTCAAAATATTTTCGAATCACACCAGTCACCTTAGAATATTGATGCGAATAGAATATCAAAATTTCACCTTTTTTCGTGATTACTCGAAAATTATCAAAATTTTAATTCGTAAACGTCAGAAAAATATTAAAAAAAAAAAAAACTTAAATACACCTTAAAAAATTCTCGAATCACACCTGTCACCTTAGGATATCGATATGAATAAAATATCAAAATTTCACATTTTTTTGTAACTCCTCGAAATATATCATAAATTTTAATTCGTAAACGTCCGAAAAGTATAAAAATCAAGAAAAAGACATAAAGACACCTCAAAAAATTCCTGAATATCACCAGCCACCTTAGAATATCGATACGAATAAAATATCAAAATTTCACATTTTTTCGTGACTGCCTGAAAAATATCATAAAATTTACTTCGTAAACGTCCGAAAAATATAAAAATTAACAAAAAAACATAAAAACACCTCAAATATTTCGTGAATCACACTAATCACCTTAGAATATCGATACGAATGAAATATCAAAATTTCAACCTATTCGTGACTGCGTGAAATATATCATAAAAATTAATTCGTAAACGTTCAAAAAATTATAAAAATCAAGAGAAAGACATAAAAACATCTCAAAAAATTTCCTAACTGCACCAGTCATTTTACAATATCGATACGACTAGTATATCAAAATTTCACTTTATTTCGTGACTGCACGAAAAATATCAAAAAATTTCATTCGTAAACGTCCGAAAAATATAAGACTCAAGAAAAAGACATAAAAATACCTCAAAAAAATTTTGAATCGCAGCAATCAACTTTGGATATCGATACGACTAAAATTTTAAAATTTTGCATTTTGTTCGTTGTCCAAAAAATATCAAAAAATTTAATTAGTGAACGTTTGAAACGTATAAAAATTAAGAAAAAGACATAAAAATACCTCAAAAAATTCTCGAATCGCATCAGTCACCTTAGAATATCGATACAAATAAAATATCAAAATTTCACATTTTTTCGTGACTGCTTGAAAAATATTAAAAAATTTAATTCGTAAACCTCCAAAAGATATAAAAATCAAGAAAAATAAATAAAAGAACTTCAAAAAATTCTCGCATTTCACCAGTCACCTCAGAAAATCGATACAAATAAAATGTCAAAATTTCACATTTCTTCGTGACTGCCCGAAAATATCAAAAATTTTAATTCGAAAACGTCTGAAAAATATAAAAATCAAGAAAAAAAGACATAAAAACTCTTCAAAAAATTTTTGAATTGCACCAGTCACCTTAGAATATCGATAAGAAAAGAATATCAAATTGTCACATTTTTTCGTGACTGCCCTAAAAATATCAAAAAATTTAATTTGTAAACGTCCGAATATTTTATAAATCAAGAAAAAGATAGAAAAAAACTTCAGAAAATTCGTGAAAAGCATCGGTCAAATTAGAATATCGATAAAAATAAAATATCAAAATTTCTAATTTTTCGTGACTGCTAGAAAAATATCAAAAATTGTAATTCGTAAACGTTTGAAAAATATAAAAATCAGGAAAAAGACACAAAAACAACAAAAAAAAATTTTGAATCGCACCAATCACCATAGAATATCGATACGAATAAAATAGAAAAAAATCTCATTTTTTCGTGACTGTACAAAAAATTTCAAAAAATTTAATTCGTGTACGTCCGAAACTTATAAAAATTAAGAAAAACACCTCAAATTTTTTTTGAATTACACTAGTCACCTTAGAATATAGATATGAAACAAATATCAAAATTTCACATTTTTTTGTGACTGCCCAAAAAATATAAAATATTGTAATTCGTAAACATCCAAAAAATATATAAATCAAGAAAAAGACATAAAAAACCACAAAAAATTCCCCAATCGCACTAGTTACCTTAGAATATCGATACGAATAAAATATATAAGTTTATTGTTTTTTTCGTAACTGCCCGAAAAATATCAAAAATTTTAATTCGAAAACATTCGAAAAATATAAAAATCAAGAAAAAGAAATAAAAACAACTCACAAATCCTTGAATCACACCAGTAACCTTCAAATATCGATACAAATAAAATATCAAAATTTCACATTTTTTCGTGACTGTCCGAAAAACATTTAAAAAGTTGATTCGTAAACGTACGAAAAATATAAACATTAAGAAAAATACATAAAAATACCTCAAAAAATTCTCGAATCGTACCACTCACCATAAAATGTCGAGACGAACAAAATATGAAAGTTTCACATTTTTTCGTTATTGTCCGAAAAATGTCAAAAAAATTTATTCATAAACGTCCGAAAAATATAAAAAAGAAGAAGAAAAAATGAAAAGCACCTCAAAATTTTTTTGAATCGCACCAAGCACCTTAGAATATTGATACGAATAAAATATCAAAATTTCACTTTTTTCCATCACTACCCGAAATTTTTAAAAATTTTAATTCGTAAATGTCTGAAAAATATAAAATTAAGAAAATGACAAAAACACCTAAAAAAATTCCCAAAACACACCAGTTACCTTAGAATATCGATTCGAATAAAATATCAAAATTTCATATTTTTTTAGTGACTGCTCGAAAAATATCAAAATTTTTAATTCGTAAATGTCCAAAAATATAAAATCAAGAAAAAGACATAAAAGCACCTCAAAAAATTTCCGAATCGCACCAAACACCTTAAAATATCAATACGAATAAAATATCAAATTTTCATATTTTTTCGTGGTTGCCCGAAAAATATCATAAAATTTAATTCGTAAACGTGCAAAAAATATAAAAATCAAGAAAATGACATAAAATATATCAAAAAATTCCTGAAACGCACCAGTCACCTTAGAATATCGATACAAAGAAAATATCAAAACTTCACATTTTTTCCTGACTGTCTGAAAAATAGCAATAATTTTAATTCGTAAACGTCCAGATAATATAAAAATCAAGAAAAGACTTAAAAACACCACGAAAAATTCCTTAATCGCACCAGTCACCTTAGAATATCAATACGAAAAAATATCTACATTTCACATTTCTTTTGTGATTCGCCGAAAAATATCAAAAATTTTAATTCGTAAACGTCTGAAAAATATTAAAATAAAGAAAAAAACATTAAAACATCTCAAAAAATTCTCGAATCGCACCCGTCACCTTAGAATATCGATACGAATAAAATATCAATTTTTTACATTTTTTCATGACTGGCTGAAAAATATCTAAAATTTCTAATTCGTAAACGTCCAAAAAATATAAAAATCAAGAAAAAGACCTAAAAACACCTCAAAAAATTCCTGAATCGAAAAAGTAACTTAGTATATCGAAATGAATAAAATATCAAAATTTAGTATTTTTTCGTGACTGCCCAAAAAATATCAAAAATTAAGAAAAAATATAAAAACACCCTAAAATTTTTTGAATCTCAATCACCTCAGAGTTTAGATACGATTAACATTTCAAAATTTCACATTTTTTCGAAACTGCCCGAAAAATATCAAAAATTTTAATTCGTAAACGTTCTAAAAATATATAAATCAAGAAAAAGACAAAAATCACCTCAAAAAATTCCCGTATCGCACCAGTCACCTTAGAATATTGATACAAAATTTCACATTTTTCGTAACTGCCCAAAAATATCAAAAAATTTAATTCGTAAACGTCCTAAATATTTAAAAATAAGGAAAAAGACGTAAAAACACCTCAAAAAATTCTCGAATCGCACCACTCACCTTAAAATATCGATATGAATAAAATATCAAAATTTCACATTTTTTCGTAACTGTCCAAAAAAATATCAATAATTTTAATTAAAGAACATTTGAAAAATATAAAAATCAAGAAAAAGAAATAAAAACACCTCAAAAAAAAATTCCGACTCCCACCAGTCACCTTAAAATATCGATACGGATAGCATCTCAAAATTTCACATTTTTCATGATTGCCCGAAAAATATAAAAAAATTAAATTCGTAAATGTCCGAAAAATATAAAAATCAAGAAAAAGACATAAAATCACCTAAAAAAAATTCTCGAATCACACCAATCACCTTAGAATATCAATACGAATAAAATATCAAAATTTCACATTTTTTTGTGACTGCCCGAAAAATATCAAAATTTTTAATTCGTACACGTCCGAAAAATATAAAAATAATGAAAAAGACATAAAAACACCTCAAAAAAATTTCGATTACAGAGGTTTCACCCGTGGTTCGTTGTCCGGGCTCTGTTCTTCCTGCTGCTACTTATTTACCCTCCTATAATGGAGTCGACATACAGATTCTTCCCCCACTTAGGTTATATCACTTTATATACGGGTAGTCGACATCCGTGGTTCGAGGTCCGGGCTTTGTGCTATCCCTTGTAGAGTTCGGCTCTATCAGTGTATCTACTAAAGGCAGACTCACTCGCGGTTCGAGGTCCAGGCTCTGTATTTCCTCTCTTTCATAACTCGGGAATACTAACATTTTTGTAATGCTTCGGGTTTACAAATATCCTCTAGTCTTAGTTTAGCTTCCCTGTGTACCTGACAGGCATATGGGGGTCCATTCGGGTTTTTACTTCAATTTGCGCACGAGTGTACCTTCTGGGCTTATGGGGGCAGTTGGAGTAGTCACCTTAGGTTTGTTTGCCTTACACTCGTGTGCATACCTTTATTTGTCTTGTTCGTGACCTCTGTTTGTGTTTTATTCTAGCGTTTCCTGTTGCTTTTACATTTTTTACTCAATCGACCTATGATGCCTACTGGGTACCTTTTCACTGGTACTCATACTACACTATGCATCTATTTTCGTGATGCAGGACCAAGCACCAGTCATCGGTGCCGCCATTCGAGCCAGTAGTAGCCAGTATCCGGAGGCGAGGATGAGTACAACGTCCTGATCATTGTCGTCTCCTTCTGTACATATATTTGTGGCTCGTCTTTTGTACTTGAGACATGTCCTTGTAGTTGCGTATATTTCTGTATGTTGGTCCACTTTTGGGACTTGTACTCTTAGTATGGCTCTGTACTTGTGACTTCCAAGTTCTGGGAAGGATTCGGTTCTTATGTATGTATTCTTTTGCCTTGCCTTATTCTTTTTTGTTGTTATTGTTTCTGCCACTTGGTTTCTGCCCTTTTATCCACTGCTGGTTGTTCTGGGTTTCGGGTTGGCTTACCTACTGGTGGGATATAGTAGGTTCCATCACGACTCAAGGAATCAGGTCGTGACAAGTTGGTATCAGAGCCATGTTGTTCGTTGGTCTCACTTGTACAGAGCTAGCATCTAGTAGAGTCCTGCGGAGAGGTGCGGAGACGTCCGTGACTTATCTTTGGGAGGCTACAAGATGTCATTAGGAACATTTTGTATGTTGTATCATCTCGTGCAGTGTATGTTTCATTGGTTTCATGGAATCTCACTTGTTTCACTCTTTTGCAGGGATGGCTTGTAGACATGGTTCCCCCGGTGATGACGATCCACTTGAGGTGGCAGATAGAACCCCAGCCAGGCCTAAAGGTCGACCATGGGGTAGGGGTAGGGGTCCAGCACCAGCCCCAGACAGAGATATAACTCCAAACCTGGTAGAGGAGACTCAGGATGCCCCTATCCCCCCTCAGCTAGAGGGTCCAGGTTTAGCCCAGCTGCCAGCCGCACTGGTCATGACTCCTACTCTTCAGGCAGCTATTGCCCAGCTACTTATAGCTTTTGGGGGTGTAAAGCAGGAGCAACCAAGTCCAGTTCCACCAGTAGAGTAGGAGAAACCAGGTCCAGTTCCACCAGTACAGCAGGAGCGGCTTCCAGCTCCCGTTCCATGAGGGCACCCAGCCCAGTGCCTCCTGCCGCCCAGCCAAATGTTGCAGGAGGTGTTATACCATTCCATGAGCAGAGGATGCTCAAATATTTCTTCAGATTGGCACAATCGAGGTTCTTAGGGGCATTTGGAGAGGATGCCCATGAGTTTCTAACTTCTTGCAGTAAGTGGTTGCACCCCTTGAGTTTGTTGGAGTGCCGAGCGGCAGATTTCACAGCCTATCAGCTTGACGGACACGCCTGGAAGTGGTGGCGGACATACATGGAGACTAGGCCAGCCGGGTCCCCTCTGGTGTCTTGGACGGAGTTTTCAGAGGCCTTCCTAGCTAGATTTGTTCCCAGGAGTCTCAGAGATAGGTTCCGTGATTGGTTTTCGAGGTTGGAGCAGGGCTCCATGACCGTGTCTGAGTATGAGGCGAGATTTCAGGAGCTCTCCAGGTATGCTACTATGATATTACTCACGGAGGCGGAGATGATCCAGTGTTTTGTTCGAGGTCTGAGGACCTAGTTGCGGGTTTGATATACCATGAATTTATGGTATTTTAATACATTTCACTTATGAGTTTTGTGTGTCTAGAGCCATTTTGTATTAGAACTAATGTGTATTGTGCTATATTTGCAGGAAATAGGCTTGGACGAAGTCGAGTGAGATGACAGCTGGAAAATCTGCAGAAGTAACCACCCACGAAGGAATCTACGGACCCTAGGTCCTATGATGGTCTGTTGATGGTGGGCGTAGATAGGAGCATCAGGGAAGTCTGACCAAGTGTGGAACTACAAAGTGATCCATGGACCGTAGGTTGACCTACGGGCCGTCCTGCACATCCATGGAAGGTGTTCAGAGAGTTAAAGTTCCAGTACGTGATGAAATTTCTACGTATGGAGCCACGGAAGGGGATCCACGGACCGTAGGTCAACCTACGGTCCGTACTGCCTATCCGTCATTTGTATCTGAAAGTTTAAGGTTCTAGCTTCTGAGAAAAAGTCTAAGTGCTGAACCACGGAAGGGACCTATGGACCGTAGGTCAGTCCATGGTCTATAGGTCAGTCTCGTCGATTGAAGCCGCGTCCAGAAAAGTTTATTTCCTTATTTCGTTTCCTTTTTGTTTAGGACATGATTTTCTATATATAGGGTATGTAAACCTCGCTTTTAGGGGTTAGACAACATTGTTTACATTTAGTTATTGGTTTTTGTGGAGATTAACTGACAACTTTAGCAATTTGATTTCCTAAGTTCGTTTTTGAAGATCTTAACTTTGCAATTGAATTTGGGATTTCAGATTTCTTCTACTCTAATCGTAAGTTCATGAATTCTTTTTATCAAAATATGAATTGTGTTCTTTCTAGCATGAGTAGCTAAATCCACAGCTAGGGTTGTGGGAACCATGAGCAATTCACAATGTATGAATAATAACTAAGTAATTCCTAAATAGTGTTGATGCATGTATTATTAATTCTTTCATTTAGAAGTCTTTTTAACGGTGCGCAGCATTAGAACTCGCCTCGTTGCTACTTGCCAAACCAAGGAGGTAGTTAATGAGAAAAGAATTAATAACAGAGATTTAGTGTGATACTATCTAATAGTCTAATGTCAATTGGTGCGAGGGTGAAAATTAAGCCATACATTTATGTGATGTCTAATTTGAGGTAAAGGTAAGGGTTAGTAAAGCATACATATGTAGCTGAACCAAGGTGTGGGGTGAAATTCCCTATTTGAAGGACCAATCACTTAGGGATACCTAATTTACAAGTTTTGCATGTAAAACACTAGGAATGGATTACTATTATTAGGATTACGACGTTAAGAGCTCGTGGGGAACACATACACCCTAGTTTCTCTCTCATATTGATTACAACAAAGTTTGAATCCTGTTCACTCGTTACTTGAATAATTTTCAGCATTTGTTTCACAAACCCCTCCCCCTCTTTAATTACTTATTTTTGGAAATAGTTTGACTAAATAGAAATAATCGTGAGTTAAGTTTAAGTCTAGACCATATTCCTCGTGGGATCGACCCCAACCTACAAGTTGGGTTCTTTATTCGACAACGATCGCTTATACTTCTTTAGGGAGGTGTAATCTGAGCGTATCAAATTTTGGCGTTGCTGCCGGGGAATAAGGCTTTTAGAATAAATTGAACTACATTATTGAACTTTAGTCAATTATCTCCTGATTTTACGTTTTCTCTTGTTTTTGTTTTCTACAAGTTTTTACTCTAGTGTATGCCAAGTACAAAGAGTCGAGGCAAACCATTGACTCCATACGATCAAGAATTAAGCAAAACTCTGTGAAAATTGGCTAATCAAGGGGGTCGTAATAATCCGCTTACTGATGAACATGAGGATGGAGTTAACTTGCAACCTTAGGTGGTTGGTAATGAGAACTCTCAGGTTCGTAAGGGTAATAACTACTAAAAAAATACTCCCTCTGTCCCAATTTATATGACTTACTTTCCTTTTTAGTCAGTCCCAAAAGAATGACACATTTCTATTTTAAGTAACAATTTGCCTATAAAATGTCTTTTTTACCCTTAATGAAATGATTTACAACCACACAAATTTCTATCATTCATTTTGGACCACAAGTTTTAAAAGTCTTTCCATTTTTCTTAAAGTTTGTGCCAAATCAAAGTACATCATATAAAATGGGACGGAGGGAGTAGTGAATACCGACCTACAAATACCGACCTCCAAAGGTCTGTATTCCTTGAAATACCGACCTAAAACCGACATCCCAGCTTAGGTCGGAAAAAAGCTTGGTGGCTATTCAATACCGACCTTTGGAGGTCGGTATTTACTGACCTCTCGAGGTCAGTTTTTATTTTAATTTGAAAAATTCATTATTTTATTTCCCGACTTCCTGAGGTCAGTTTTATATATTTTTTTATTTGTTTATTTTTATTATTTCCGACTTCGTGAGGTCAGAATATTTATTTCTCATATTTTGGAATACCGACATTCGGATGTCGGTATTTGTTAATTTTTTATATTTTTAATTTAATATTTTCGACCTCTAATTTTTAAATTCCGACCTCTGGAGGTCGGTATTTTTATTTTTCATTTTTGAGATTCTGACCTCCGGAGGTCAGTATTCTTATTTTTTTAGTTTTGAGATTCTGACCTCCGGAGGTTGGTATTTTTATTTTTGTATTTTTGAAATTCTGACCTCTGGAGGTCGATATTTTATTTTTGTATTTTGAAATTCTGACCTCCGGAGGTCGGTATTTTTATTTTTGTATTTTTAAAATTCTGACCTCTGGAGGTCGATATTTTTATTTTTTATTTTTGAAATTCTTACCTCTGGAGGTCGGTATTCTTTTTTTTTTTTGAAATTCTGACCTCCGGAGGTTTGTTTTCTGCTACAAAACTAGCAGCAAATTGCTGCAATTTTAGATGCCCACCTGCATGTTTATTCCAAAACAACCCAAAGAATTCCAAATAAACTTCATCCATCCAAAACAAAACAATATTTTCAACATATACATGAAACTATTTCAAAATAAACTTCATCCAACTTTAAAATAAACTAAAATACGATCAAACAATTCCAAAAATATATAAGTCTAAAATGTCAAATAGATACAACTACTCCTCATCACCCTCACTCTCTTATCTGACTTGCCATTCTCATCACCCTCACTCTCTTTATCGGACTTGTCATTCTCATCACCCTCACTCTCCTTATCAAACTTATCATTCTCATCACCCTCCTGATCAGATCCATCACTGCTGGCCGGACATGGAGGAAGAATATTTCCTGATTCAACAAGAAAAGTTAGTTGGGCCTGAAGCGCTGCATACCTCTTGGAAATAATTATGCTCGGTAGATCTACTACTTTCACTGACAATAAAGTTGTTAAACATAGTGTCACTTTCAACCTCACCATGACTAGTCCAAATTGTAACCTAATCAATCTTGAAGTTAAAAAATCATCAAGTGTCTTTGCATGATTTATAAATCTAGTGACACCTTCTGCGAATTCTGAAATCATACTCGCTCGACCAGGATTGTTTCTACTATACATCCAACTACAATCAGGATCCATCTACACAAACAATAATGATAATTTTAATTCCATCAACTAAATAACATTTGAATTATTTAAACAACTTAACCACTTTCTAAGTCTAACTAGTTTTGACATATTTATTTTAACTTATTGAAACAACTTTTTAACTTTAATTAGTTTAGTTTTGACTTAATTCCAACAACTAAATCCAC
>NW_006239162.1:894818-899425 GCF_000226075.1 Solanum tuberosum
TTTAATTCCAATAACTAAATCCACCAACTAAACGACATTATTTATTTTAACTTAACCAAACAACTTAATAGCTTTTTAACTTTAACTAATTTAGTTTTGACTTAATTCCAATAACTAAATCCACCAACTAAACGACATTATTTATTTTAATTTATTTAAACAACTTAACAACTTTTTAACTTTAACTTGTTTAGTTTTGATTTAATTCCAATAACTAAATCCACCAACTTAAACGACATTGTTTATTTTAACTTATTTAACAACTTAACTAACTTTAACTAGTTTAGTTTTGACTTAATTCCACTAACTAAATCCACCAACTTAAACGACATTGTTTATTTTAACTTATTTAACAACTTAACTAACTTTAACTAGTTTAGTTTTGACTTAATTCCACTAACTAAATCCACCAACTAAACCACATTATTTATTTTAACTTATTTAAATAACTTAACAACTTTTTTAACCTTAACTACATTAGTTTTGACTTAATTCCAACAACTAAATCCACCAACTAAACCACAATATTTATTTTAACTTATTCAAACAACTTAACAACTTTTTCACTTTAACTAGTTTAGTTTTGACTTAATACAACAACTAAATCCACCAACTAAATCCACCAACTAAACCACAATATTTATTTTAACTTATTTAAACAAATTACCAACTTTTTAACGTTAACTAGTTTAGTTTTGACTTAATACAACAACTAAATCCACCAACTAAATCACATTAATTAATTTAACTTATTTAAACAACTTAACAACTTTAACTAGTTTAGTTTTGACTTAATACAACAACTAAATCCACCAACTAAATCACATTAATTAATTTAACTTATTTAAACAACTTAACAACTTTAACTAGTTTAGTTTTGACTTAATACAACAACTAAATCCACCAACTAAATCACATTAATTAATTTAACTTATTTAAACAACTTAACAACTTTAACTAGTTTAGTTTTGACTTAATACAACACTAAATCCACCAACTAAACCACATTAATTAATTTAACTTATTTAAACAACTTAACAACTTTAACTAGTTTAGTTTTGACTTAATACAACACTAAATCCACCAACTAAACCACATTAATTAATTTAACTTATTTAAACAACTTAACAACTTTAACTAGTTTAGCTTTCACTTAATACAACACTAAATCCACCAACTAAACCACATCAACACTAGATGGACACAAATCAATCTTCCAAGAAAATCAATTTTGTCATCTATAGGATCAACTAGTGTTGGTACTTATGCTTAACAAACACATTATTCCTAAATTAAAGCCAAGTATCAACACTAGATGGACACAAATCGATTTTGCAAGAAAATCAATTTTTTCATCAATAGGATCAACAAGTGTTGGTACTTATGTTTAACAAACACATTATTCCTAAATTAACTAAGTGTCAACACTAGATGGACACAAATCGATCTTCCAAGAAAATCAATTTTGTCATCAATAGGATCAACTAGTGTTGGTACTTATGCTTAACAAACACATTATTCCTAAGTTAACTAAGTGTCAACACTAGATGGACACAAATCGATCTTCCAAGAAAATCAATTTTGTCATCAATAGGATCAACTAGTGTTGGTACTTATGCTTAACAAACACTCGATGGACACAAACAAATTATCACAAAATTTAAACTAAGGATCTTGCTAACATCAAGAAATGATTGTTTCATCATGTTATCATCCAACAACAAAAAGAGAGTTCTTTTACCGGAACAGTTAAAAGTGTATAAGAAACAGGTTTTAAATGTTGTCGAGGGTCTATCTGAAACAAGCTCTCTACCTTGTAGGGGTAAGGTCTGTGTATACACTACCCTACCCAGACCGCACTCTTGGAATTACAAAGGGTATATTGTTGTTGTTGTTGTTAAAGAGTATAAGAAGCAAACTTTACAGCTTAGCGTTTATTTGCGAGGAAACACAATGTCTTACTAAATTCATTTTCCTGGAAGTTTGTTGATATGGTTTTATATAATAAATGAACTATAAGCATATTTTATTTTATTTTGGATTATTCAAAGGGAACAGTTGGTGTTCTCTTGGTTTTAGAGACCTCAACAAAATAATGCCGAAGAATAGACACACAGTACATAAAACTAGAAAAGTGAGGCAGACGAATTTAAAGTTACCATGGAACTTGAGATGCAACTTTTGGGTCGCTAAAAATTTGAGCAGCTTTATGGTGTTTGTTTGTAGGAATTGGCTCTCCAGCTGGTGTGTAGGCATCACAGATAACTTGTTTCAATTTACACAAACAATATTTCCAAACTTAAAACCAATGAGATTAAATATTCAGTAAAACATCATGAATCAGTATTGTTTACTAAACAACTCACCAAGATGTTGTTACCACCACGGAAAGGGTCTTTGAATATTGCCTGAGGACTGAGGTTAAATGATCAAGGTTAGCTTTAGAACGGGGAAAAATGAAAGGAAGAAATTCTTTTAAAATAAAATAAGGAATAAAAGAAAGAAAGGAAAATTCTTCGAAAAAGAAAAGAAAAGAAAAAAAAATCAGTTGCTGATCTTACTATGGAATGACTTCACTGTCTTCTCCTGGTGCTTGTCCAGTACTTGATCCATCGTAGTTCCACTTTGGGAGCTCAGAAACATCCTTGACTGGTTTTGAAATAGTCTGAAAATTCAAAAGGAAGCAATCAAGAGATAATCCAAATTCAGTTTCCTAAACTTTTGTTGGTTAATTAGAGAAGCGACATTATGTACCCTTTATTTATTGCGCATGTCAATTCCCGGAATTTGCTGCTACTGCTGGCCGGAGAAGAGAGGAGGCAGAGGTAGGCGAATGCTGTCCGTTTGGAGCTGCATCATTTTCCCGGTGTTGCTTGCTGCTGAACGAAATTGCTGTTTCGCCAGAATGAGAGAAGAGAGGAGGCACCGAAGTTGTTGTCCTCGCCGTACACTGCTGCTGGTGGCTAATTCTTCGCCAGAGAAAGGAGAGGAAACGAGAAAGAGGCTCGCCGGTCAGCTGTTGTTTCTTGCTTGCGCCGGCCAGATCGGCTGGCTTGGCGTTCGCTAGTGGCTGCCGGAGTTCGCATCACTGGGCGCTGCTGCTGCTTGCCTTCCTCCTCATCGTTGTTGGCTGCTGGCCGGAGCTATTGGAGACGAGAGAGGCCTCGCTGCGGCTGCTCTTCTTTGAGAGGAGGAAAAGAATGAACAATTTTTAAGGGTTTGGGTCTTTTAGATTGTAATAGGAAAGTGGGGAAGATTCAATCTGACCATTTATTAGATGAAGATGGACGACTAGGATTTGATCTTGAATTTTGATAGATGGTTGAGATTAAATGGAAACTAGAGTCTTGAAAAAAAATTGAGGCAAGAATAGGCTAAATTTGAAATCAACAAGTGGCTATAATTGAAATAAGAATTTGAATTGAAGTGGCTAGAATTGAAATAGATTGAATAAGAAAGGACTAGAATTGAAACACAATCGAATATATTAGGCTATGAGTTAAATGATTTAAGAGAAGATTAAGGAGATGTTATTCAATTAATAAAATATTACACATATTAAAGAATTTTCATATAATTAAACACACCTAAATTTTAAAAACATTTAAATAAATAAGTAAAGTAATTGTTTCGAGTTTTAACTATCGATAAATATAATAATTTAATAATAATTTTTATAAATTATTGCATACTAAAATATATAATTTTTAGTCAAAATCGATTACAATTTTAAACCCAAAATATATTTTGAAAATACGTTTTAATCGAATAGCACTTCCGAAAGGGTTGTAGGTCGATCAAATTGGGTGTCAACAAATATCATAAAATTATCACTCACCGTATATATATATATATAAAAAAAAATTAAATTTAACTACACATCAACAGAAGTTTAATTTTATAAATTTAATTTTATCGATCAATTTAATTTTATAAATTTAAATTATATACCTCCTAATTATATAAATTTAATTTTATCGATCAACAAAAGTTTATCAATATCAAATTTAATATATAAAATCTCCTTGAAATGATCATCAATACTTCTTTAATTGATAATGCATTTCATATCTGAACCACTAATATATAAGACTTGATTTGTTAACCTACTCGAGGAGTATATAATCAACGAATTTCATACTCCGATGAGTTATCTTTTACTCGAAAGTCGGTATTATAATTTTTTTGTTTTATACTAAACACAAAATCGTCCTCCGGAAGACGATTTAAATAAAATTAAATTAAAATAATTAAAGCGACATCCGGAGGTCGGTATTTTTATTTCATGTAATTACTTTTAATTAAAGCGACATCCGGAGGTCGGTTTGTTTAAATTTTCATTTTACACCTATAATAAATTGTTTAAAAAATTGTATACTTTTATAAATAGAAAGTTAGATCAATAATCCATATTTAGAGTATGAAATTACGTTGATATGAAAACCGACAACAAGTAGTTGGTTTTTATGCAAAACAAAGGGAAAACCAAATTCCGACCTCAGGAGGTCGGAATTTTTAATGAATTACAATAAAAACCGACCTCTTGATGTCGGTATTAAATTATTTTTTCTCAATAGGTTTTGTGTAAAATAAAAAAACAAAAAAAA
>NW_006239162.1:899569-907583 GCF_000226075.1 Solanum tuberosum
AATTATATAACTCCTAATTATATAAATTTAATTTTATTGATCAACAAAAGTTTATCAATATCAAATTTAATATATAAATCTCCTTGAATTGATCATCGGTATTTCTTTAATTGATAATGTATTTCATATCTGAACCACTAATATATAAGACTTCATTTGTTAAACTACACAAGGAGTATATAATTAATCAAAGTATTTCATACTCCGATGAATTATCATTTACATGTCATCATAATTATATAAATATAAAATTTATAATTAATTGTTATCATGACATTTCTATGAGTATTATCTCGCATTTCATACTCGAATGATTTATATGTTAGCTCTTCACCTCTACATCATGACATTAGTTATTAAGTTCATCATTAGACGACAGACTGATAAAATTTGTACATTACTCTAGAAATATAAGTATAATTATCTCCTAATTCATATCAACGTAGTTTCATACTCTAAATATGGATTATAGATATTTTTTTATTTATTCCACGAATTCTAACTTTTTATTTATAAAAGTATACAAAATTGTTACACTTTTTGAACAATTAATTGTAGGTGTAAAATGAAATTTTAGTAATTTGCACAATAGCAAAATTATGATTATTAATAGAAATATTTTAAACAAACCGACCTCTGGATGTCGCTTTTATTAAAAGTAATTAGATTTAATAAAAAATACCGACCTCATGAGGTCGGTATCACATTAAATTTATTAATTTATTACATACTATTTAATTTTACCGACTTTCGGAAGTCGGTTTTATAATTTTTTTGTTTTTTATTTTACACAAAATTGTCCTTCGGAAAACGATTTAAATAAAATTAAATCAAAATAATTAAAGTGACATCCGGAGGTCGGTATTTTTATTTCATCTAATTACTTTTAATTAAAGCAACATCCGGAGGTCGGTTTGTTTCATTTTACACCTATAATTAATTGTTTAAAAAATTGTATACTTTTATATATAGAAAGTTAGATCAATAATCCATATTTAGAGTATGAAATTACGTTGATATGAAAACCGACTACTTTTTATACAAAATAAAGGGAAAACCAAATTCCGACCTCCTGAGGTCGGAATTTTTCCCAGAAAAATGAACTACAATAAAAACCGACCTCTTGAGGTCGGTATTTTATATTAATTTATTTTTACATACTATTTAATTTTACCGACATACGAAAGTCGGTATTATAATTTTTTTATTTTTTATTTTACACAAAACCTAAAATATTTCTCAATTTTTTTTATATGTAATTGAGAAAAAATAAAATATTGTTATTTATTTATTTATTTAATACCGACATCAAGAGATCGGTTTTTATTGTAATACATTTTTTCCGGGAAAAATTCCGACCTCCAGAGCTCGGAATTTGGTTTTCCTGCTTTATTTTGCATAAAAACCGACTTCTTGTAAATAGTGACCTCCATTTGAGGTCGGAAACTTTTAGGTCGGTATTCACTATTTTTTTAGTAGTGAATCTACTTGGTGATGCTTTAAGGGTACAAAATCTGCCAGAAGCAAGATTTCCTGATAACTACATGGTCGATTTTAACACAGTCGGAATCAGAAGGACCTATTGTGCTCCCTTCTCTACCTCCAGGGCATACATTCGTAGTGACCAGCAGTCTGATGCATATGCTTACAGCTAGAGGGTTGTTCTATGGCATGGCTTCGGAAGATCCTCATGTGCACATGGCTAAGTTGATGAGTGTTTTCAAGAGTTGTGTAGGGCGACCGGAGTTAGATATGAACGTCATAGGGTTGAGAGTCTTCCCGCTATCATTGATCAGATATGCTGCAATGTGGTTCTCTGAGCTCCCGTATAACTTGATTCACATATGGGATAAATTGCACAAGGTGTTCATGGCCAAGTACTTTCCACTATCTAAGAAGCTGAACCACAAAGATAAAATGAACAACTTTGTAGCATTACATAGAGAGTCGGTGAGCAGTTCATGGGATAGGTTCACTGCATTCATTAGAAGTGTTCCAAATCACCACATCGATGATGAGTCACTAAAGGAGTACTTCTACAGAGGTCAGGAGGACAATGGTAAGGTTGTGCTTGATACTATTGTTGAAGGATCATATAGTGAGTGCGCTATTGAGGAGATCGTTAAGAAACTGGAGAAGATTTCCCGGAACAACAAAGCATGGAGCACTAGAAGTCAGACACCGGTAAAAGCACATTTGCAGTTCAAGCTGCACCTAACCAAGCCAATGATGATATTCGTGAGGAGATGGCTCAAATTAGAAAAGAATTGGGATTGGTACTGAAACATGTGAGTAGTGGTGTGGAAAAGGTAAATGCGGTAAACTATTTGACTAGGCCTCCACCACCACCAGCATAGGAGAATTGCTACTATGAGGAGGATGCGTATTTTGTAAATGATCAGACGGGGTTTTTTTGAGCCAATGCCCAAGGTTCCAATTCGGATAAATTGGCACCAAGGTCAAGGAAACCAAGGTTGGAATTATGGGAACTACAATCGAAAGGGTAACTATGTCTGGGATGGGAACTCCAATCGTGATAAAAAATACAACTGGAACAACTACGACAACATAAATGATAGAGTTGGGCCCTATGTTTCACCTGGGAACAGAGATTCGAGTAATAGAGAAGTTGAGGGTAGTATGTCACGTATTGAGGATATTATGCAGAAGATGATGAAGCGGTTTGATGATACTGATGAAAATATGAAGGAGATACGTACTGAGCTGTCAGGGATTGGTCAAAAAGTTGATGCCCATGCAATGTCGATTAAGCAACTTGAGAACCAGTTCAGTCCGTTGTCCGCAACATTAAACCCACGCCAACCGGGCACACAATTCCTAGCAACACCATCCAGAATCCGAAAAATGATGGGTATTGTATGGAAATCACTACTCGAGGAGGTAATCAAACCATTGATCCACCTATGCCGTCTGAGGTTGAAATTGTGGTAGAGAAGGATGATGCTGAGATAGAAGTTACTGGAGAGTTGAGAAACGCTATTGAGAAAGAAGCGGAGGTGACCTAGAAATTTGTTCATATGCCTAGACCTCCACCTCCTTTCCCACAGAGGTTAATACAAAAGACTGAAGAAGAAAAATACCACAGGTTCATAACTATGTTGAAACAACTTTCCATCAATGTCCCGTTGATAGAAGTTTTAGAGCAAATGCCTGGGTATGCAAAATTCATGAAGGACTTGGTGACCAAAAAGAGAGTTGTTAGTTCTGAGAATGAGGATAGGTTGCAACATTGTAGTGCCATTTCGACGAGGTCACTGGTACAAAAGAAATAGGATCCTTGAGCTTTCACCATTCCTTGCACCATTGGTAAGATGCACTTTGTGAAGGCGTTGTGTGATTTGGGTGCCAGCATTAATTTGATGCCATTATCGATTTATAAGAAGTTGGGTTTAGGAGCTCCTAAATCGACTGCAATGCGTTTACTTATGGCTGATAGAACTGTGAAGAAGCCCATTGGAGTGCTTCAAGATATCCTTGTAAAAGTGAGGTCGTTCATTTTTCCGGCGGACTTTGTGATACTTGACTCCGAGGTCGACTCTGAGGTTCCTATCATTTTAGGTAGACCATTCCTCGCTATTGGGCGCGCATTATTTGATATGGAGAAAGGGCAGATGAAGTTCCAATTTAATAAGGAGGAGGTGACCTTTAAAGTTGATAGAGAAGGATAGTGACCTTAAATCGGTATCCGTGGTGATTCACATTATGGGACAAGATGATACAGGGTTTAGTAAGGAGAAGATAGGTGCAACCTTGTGCAAGGAGAAAAAGTGCCATGATCAAAAGATAGAGAAGCGCAAACTAGCTCCTGGTGATCTGGTGTTGCTATCTCACTCAAGGTTGCATTGGTTTCCGGCCAAACTCAAGTCCAAATGGACCGGGCCATTCCGAGTCACACAAGTATTTCCACATGGAGCGGTTGAGCTTGAGAACAAAGAGGGAACAAGGTTCAAAGTGAACGGACAGAGAATCAAGGTCAACTTGGGGTAAGCGGAGAGTGTGCAAGAAGTGATTGAGGCCTACTATCTTGATGAAGTCTGAGTAATTAAGGTGTATGCGTTGTGCCACAACGTTAAATCAAGCGCTGCTTAGGAGGCAACCCATGATGTATCATCTAGCACACTATAGGATTATCTGTCTTCATAGGGGTTTTATTCTTTAAATTTTGACTTTGTAGTACTTTAGTCGTTGTTTTAATTTTTGTATTAGTGTTGACTAGATATAGCATAGGGTCCGTGTCTAAAAAGTGTCCAGAAAATGTAAAAAAAAAAGTCTTAATGGTTGCTCAGTTTGTAGGGAAAAAAGGTGAATCTGCAAAAAAAAAGGTTATGCAGAGGTCTACGGACCCCATCGACGGTCCGTGGGTCAATCCACGGACCGTGAATGGCATCCATAGACCCTAAGTATGTTTTTAGAATTTTTCTAAGTGTTGAGTGACCTACGGACCCGACCTATGGTCCCTAGGTCAACCCACGGACCATAGACGGGGTCTCGTGGGTCCAACCTAGGGTTTATGGAGACCCGACCTGGACCCTAATTTAATAAAAACCCTTCATTTTAAATTCATCCTCCACTACCCAAATTCCCTCCTAACCATTTCTAAACCCTCCAAATCCCAAAACTCCCATATTAATTCTCCATATCACTCTCCTATCCCATAATTCTCCTCTCCTTTTCCATAATTCTCCTCTTTTCTCCCAAAAATCACCCTCCTTATTTACCCCTCACAAAGATTTCTCGGTCCGGGTTCGGTGTCAAAAGGCTAGCCAAGGATCTAAAGAGTCTATTGCATCACACAATCACCCACTGCCATTACTTGAAAGGTAAACGACTTCACTCTGACTTTGAATTCATTGTTCATATTTGTATTATGAAGTCACGAAGTGGATCTTGACCTTGGGTGGTAAATTTTGTGTGTAAATAATGATTTGTATGCTAGAAACACCCTTGGGACGATAAAATGTGATTGTGTTGTCCTTTCTAACCAAATAAATCAGGGTAAATGGTCTAAATGACAGTTTTGACTTAGGGTTTCTAGTTTCGGTATGTTATTAAGCCATATTGTATGTTAATGGAACCCTAAGGATGACAAACTACAATATATTGTGTTGAAATGCATGATTAGACTTAGGTTGATTAATTGATTTATGAAAATGATGAGTATAATGTGAGGCATGTCTGAAACCTGGCTCAGACTCGACCCACGAGATCCCGTCCACGGACCGTAGGTCGGGTCTGAGCACATGCAATCTTTGCTAAGTGTTGAACCACGGAGGTGGACTACGGTTCGTCGTTCCATCGACGGACCGTTCTGCACATCCGTGGTTCACTTCAGAGACCCATCTTCTGGGATCTCTAACCTACGAACCGTAGGTGGACAGTTCTGCTACTGTCCAGATTATTTCCATTTTTGTTTTACTTTTGTTTCGTGTTCTAATATTCTTCCATGTGTTTTATTGCTTCATTTTGGTACTAACAATAGCCTCCACATGTACCATGGCTCTGAAACAAGCTCATTTTCGAGGCAAGTCCAAATTCGTCACCCCGTCCCTTCGGCTCATAAATGAGGATACGAACGACGAGTACGTCCCACCGAACACTAGGACTTCCCCCACTGCTCCTCGCACCACGAGGAACCGTGCCCAGCTGGTGATTCTCGACGTGGTCACTGTCCCCAATCTGAGGAGGGGGCCACACCGATCGGTTCATCAGTTGGCTTTGAGTCAGCTTCAGGCTCCGACTCTAGCTCAAGCTCCGGTCGGTCCCAGCGGTAGCACCGCCTCATCTTCTGAGGCTGACAGTGCGGGTTACGTTCCAGTGCCCCCGAATATCGATCCTGCACCAGTTGCTGAGGAACCAAATTAATGGTGTGTGGAGGGCTAGTGGAAGATATACAGAGATTCCCGTATGCTGACTTAGAGCGAGAAGATGGCGCAGATGATTACTGAGGAGCGTCGGGCTCTCACAAAGAGCCTCTACACCGTGCCAGCTATACATGATCTCTTCCGCAATAACAAATGCGAGTGGATGGCCCGTAGCCTAGGGTCCTTCATTGAGGAGATAGTTAGGGAGTTCTACACTTCCTACGCAACCACCTTCTGAGGATCCATTGATAGACAAGCCAAGCCCGCCGTGCAACCTCCACTTGAGGCCACTCTAGTGCGGGGGTTAACAGTTGATATCTCCGAAACCACTCTCCACAGGTTCATCTATGTCCCGGACCAGACTTTGCCTATCAATCAACATAGTTCGACTACCGCATGGGCATTATTAGGAGCGGGGAATTTTAGCGAAGTGCCGAGCAGCGGGAGTCACTTATTAGGTGGCTAGCACGGCATCTTGCCACGGATGGAGAGCGAACAGAGTGGGTTAGTGCTCTGAATTTGGGCATCAAGAAGGAAGCCTTAGGCTTTGATGCAAAATTCTTCTGGTTGCTGGTATGCAATAGGTTGTCCCCCACTCAGGCGGACAATGTGGTCACATGGGACCAAGCGGTGATAGTTGCAGCCATGGTGGTGGGTCTTGAGGTTGATTTTGTCTTCCTGCTGATAGATGAGATCCACGAGAGGGCCTTCAAGGCCACCACCACCCTATCCTTCCCCTGCCTTATCTTCCAGTTATGCGGGGATGTCGGAGTTCCAGTCTGGCATTGCGATCGGTTGGTTCAGGCGACCAAGACCCTGGACATCAGTATCATTAGAGATGAGGCTAATGTAATTGCACTTCGCAGGGAGCCAGAGGTTGAGGTGTCCCCATTGGGAGATGATCTTGTAGAAGACGTGGAGCAGGTGCATGTTGATGACACTTCCCCTCCAGCCACTACAATGGATGCCCCGACTACTCCGTCACCGGTCGCTTGTTAGGCCCCTAGCTCTTCCAGAGCCACACCTTCTTCTGGTGCCATTGCCATTCCGCTATCTCGAGTACAGAAGCTCGAGGCACAGATGGCTTCCCTACTTCAGCTTATGAGGCCATGGATGCAGCGTGCTATAGAGGAGTTCGAGGCTAAGGTTGAAAAGTGGATGGAGAGTATGATGGAACAGAAGATCCAGGCTATTCATAAGCGCCTGGATGCTTTTGAGGAGTGAGTTCTGCAGAGGCCGACCCCAATTATGGAATTGACTACCTTCCAGAAAGAGTTAGCAAGCTTCCGTGCTGACATGGATGTACTTCTTGCTCCCTCAGAGACTGAGCCAGAGTTTTCCCCTATGGCACCGGTTGATGATACGGTGTTGAGTGCCTTATTCGTAGATGGTATGCCACAGCCAGATTCTTCTTGTATTGCAAGAAAGCTCACCCGCTCCAGTAGTACTTCTGATGACACTGAGGCTGAGCAAGCAATGAAGAGGGAGCACCAATAGATTGAGGCGGCCAGGAGAGCGTCCATAGTCGACGAGGAGATGCGGCAGCAGCGGTTTAGGGAGATAGGAGTTGGTGCATCTGGCAGCATGAGCACTACTGATAGTGCAGTGAGAGTTGATGATAACACTACTGAGGGTGCTGAGATGGTTGATGGGAGTGCTACGCTCAAATTACACCTCCCTAAAGAAGAATAAACGATCATTATCAAGTAAAGAACCCAACTTGTAGGTTGGGGTCGATCCCACGAGGAATATGGTTTAGACCTAACTTTAACTTACGATTATATTCGTTTAGTCAACGTATTTTCGAGACATGTAAGTAAAGGGGGGGGGGTTGTGTAACAAATAACTGATTGTTGTTTAGAGAGCAAGTGAGCAAGATTCAAAATTTAGCTGTTCTCAATGAGAGAAAGAAACTAGGGTGTATGTGTTCCCCATAAGCTCATAACGCAGTAATCCTAGTAATAATAATCCTTTCGTAGTGTATCACATGCAAAGTGGTAAGTTATGTATCTCTGAGTGCTTGGTCTGCCAAATAGGAAATTTCACCCTGCACCTTGGTCCGGCCACGTGTGTATAATTTACTAACCCTCATTTACCTCAGATTAGACATCACATCAATGAATGGCTTAGTT
>NW_006239162.1:907703-913532 GCF_000226075.1 Solanum tuberosum
TGTTGATAATTCTTTTCTTATTAACTACCTCCTTGGTCCGGCAAGTAGCAATAAGGCGAGTTCTAACGTTGGCCACCGTTAAAAAGACTTCTAAACGAAAGAATTATCAATGCATGCAACAACACTATTCAAGAATTACGTAGTTACTATTCATACTTTGCTAATCGCTCATGGTTCCCACAACCCTAGTTGTGGATATAGTTACCCATGCTAGCAAGAACACAATTCATATTTTTAGAAAAAGAATTCATGAACTTATGTAATGAGTAGAAGAAACCCGTAATCTCCAATTGAAATTCAAAGCAAGAATCTTTATAAACTGAAATTAGGAAATCAAATTGCTAGAGTTTGCAAGTTAATTCCCAAGAAAATACCAAGAACTAAAAGTTAACAATAATGTCTAACCCCCAAAAATGAGGTTTACATGCCCTATTTATAGAAAAACATGCCCTAAACAAAAAGGAAACTAAATAAGGAAATAATTTTTTCTGGATGCGGCTTCAATCGACAATACTGACCTATGGACCTTGGACTGAGCTACGGTCCGTAGGTTCTTTTTGTGGCTCAATACTTAGTCAATTTCTCAGAAATTTTGGAACCTTCAACTTCCAGTTGCAATCGACTGACCTCCAGAACGGACCGTGGGTCCATCCACCGTCCGTGGGTCCTCTTTCGTGGCTCCATACTTGGACTTTTCAATCAAGTACTGGAGCTTCAACTTCCAGTTGCAATTGACGGACCTGCAGGACGACCCGTAGGTCGACCTATGGTCCATCACTCTCCTCCGTAGCTCCACACTTGGTCAGATTTCCCTGAAGATCAGTCCACGCCTACTTATTGACGAACCGTGACTAGACCTACGGTCTGTAGGTCACTTCTGTGGGTGGAAACTTCTGCAGAATTTCAGTTGTATCTCTCTCAACCTCGTTCAAGCCTATTTCCTGAAATTTTAGCACAATAAACATTAGTTCTAATACAAAATGGCCCTAGAAACACACAACTCTTAAGTAAAATGTATTAAAAATACCGTAAACTCACAATATATAAACACCCTCAACTTAAATTCGTTGTTTTTCCTCAAGCGACGAACTAAGACTCTAAACGACACTTGTATAGAAGCAGCCATTCAAATACAAGTAATCACATGGCTTTCTATCCCGACTCCCTTTTCGAGTGAAAATCTTTTCTCTTAGAATCAACAAGCTAACTCATGCGGATCAAGATATGACAAAGATCGACCAATAGACTCACAACATACACTTTTTCACTATCACCAAGGTACCAACTCTCTGACAATGTAACTAGTGCCCTTACTTCAAACGAAATCCTTTTTTCACACAATGAATATGATTTTGAGTACAAGGATTCATTCAACACTTACGCTCAGAAGTAACTTCAAGTACAGTTAGTGTTCAATACCATAGGCTTGCCCTTATTTTCACTGCTTAGACTCTCAAAAATAGTTGCTAGGATCACTATAAGACTTTATTTAGCTTGTAACGTAGGCTCAGGGTCAGGTGTGGTACATTTGGGTACTTTTTAGTGACTTTCTGCTCTCCTTGAAATTACATTTGGCTTTTTACTTCTTTTCAACCTATTTTTGACATCCTTCCTTTTTACCTTCTTTCCCTTGACTCTTTTCACCATGGATGTGACTTTTGACTTTGTAGCTCTTATTTTTCACTTTCTTCTTTTTCTTTCACTTTATTTTTCTTTAGTTTTCAGTACTTTTATTTATCATCTTTTTGCTTCTTTGGCACAAAGTCACATCCTCTTCTATCTTCTCTTTTTCTCTTTTCAACACAAAACTCTTTTCATACCCATTTTTCTTTCGGTTTCCTCTTTCATAGCCACCCTCAACTTATGGATTTTCCAGTAGTTGAAGTGCACAATATCCGATGTCGGACCATGGCCAAGATTGAGGTCACTTTTAGCATTAGCCACCCTCAAATTAGGCTTTTGTAAGTCAAGGTGCACATGCCCAAGGAGGGACCGGGGCCAAAACACTTATTTTAGGGAAGGTGAGTTAGGTAAATCAAAAGAAATGGTCAATTTTAGGCTCAAATATTTGGATCAAAGGGGACATTGATTTCATTTGGTTGGATTCTTTTAGGCTTATGTGGACTAATTTGAATCACTTCCCAACTTCTAGCCTAGATTATCTTAGCCGGACCAACGGGGCAAGTTCTAGATTGGCACAAACTGTCTGAACAATCAACGTTCCTCACACACTCTTGGCACATTATTTCATTATCAAATTACCCAGTTCAGGTTTTATCGTAAGTCATGAGATCAAATTGGTTCTTTATCATGTCATACTCAGAGCCAACACATTCAACTCATTCTAGCCTATAGATTTTATCACATATCACAGATTTTGGACGGGTATCATTTTTCTTTCTTAATCATGCCATCATGCTTTATTCTTACTCATACTTATACACATACGATCATAACTCATGCCGATTCAACAGAAATTAAAAACAGTCTCTTGGGGGAAAAGAACATAGGCAAGAAAACCCCCAGAGAGGATTATGAGTTGGGTTACTCAGACTTCACCCTATCACTCACAATCCCTTTACCCCCACCCCCAACAAAATAGAGTGCAATTGTCCCCAATGCATAGAAAGTAATGAATAAAGGATCAGGTGAAGCAAACCTGTGGCGCATAGCGCCGAAGACCTATTAATAAGCGGATGGGTCCGGATTCATGGAGCCCGCTGGATTAACAATCGGGTCACCCTCAGTAGTGCCCGCATCAACAGTCTCAGCAACCTCAGTAGTGCTAACATTTATTCGCACCGCACCATCAGTGGTGCTCACACTGCTAGAGGCACCAACACCAACCTCTCTAATCCTCTGCTGCCACAACTCCTCATCAATGATAGATGCCCTCTGAGCCGCCTCAGTCTCTTGGCGCTCCCTCTTGCTAACTCTCCCAACCTCAGTATCATCATAAGCCCGACTAGAGTGGGGGAGCTTCCCAGCATTACGGGAAGAAGCAGGAGGTGGCATCTCATCCTCGAATAGAGCATCGGACACCGTATTATCAACCGGTGTCGTGGGGGCCGACTCATGCTTAGTCTCAAGTGGAGCTAGAAGGGTGTCCAGATTAGCTCAAAGACTAGCTAATTATGTCCAAAAAGTAGAGATGTCTGTGGTGGGGGTTGGTTGCTCCAAGACATGCAGCTCAAATGCATAAAGGCGCTGGTGAACAGCCTGAACCTTTCGGTCCATCATCTGCTCCATCCGCTGCTCAACCCTAGTCGCGGACTCCTCAATCGCACGCTGCATCCATGGCCTCACAAGCTGAAGCAGGGTAGCCATCTGAGCCTCCAATTTCTGGACTCAAGCTAAGGGCACGATAACAGATCCTGAAGAGGGGTGGCTCTGGAGGAGCAAGGGACTTGACTGGAGGCCGGTGAATGGGAAGCCGGGGCATCCTCAATAGTGGCTGGAGGGGAAAGCTATTTACCCTGCATCTGCTCCACATCTGCTACCAAGTCTGCTCCCAATGGAGGTACCTCAACCTGCGGCTCTCTGTGTGGTGCCGCCACATTGGCCTCATCTCGAATCAGACCTATATCTAGGGTCTTGGTCGCCTGGATCAACTTGTCACATGCTAAACTGCCACTCCAGCATCCCTGCACAACTAAAAAATGAGGCATAGGAAAGCATAAGTGGTGGTGTGTAACACCCCTCAAAATAAAATAGGATAATTACAGCTTCACATGCGTGTTAGTAGTTGATAAACTTGTATAAATGTTTGAAATGCGTTTATAGGTCAGTTTAGTTGAGTTTAAAGTCAAACATCAAGAGACGTCCATGATGTTCGGAGACTAGCCTAGTGTTGGTGCTTGTGTGTGCTTGATGTGTTGTCATAGTTTTGGAGTGTTGTTTGAAGTTTAGGTTAGTGGGAGTGACCCTAGTACCTAGGTGGGGTGGTATAGGGTCATGATGTCCGGGTACGACTCCCCAAGGACCGACCGAAGGGTTCTTGGAGAGGACCCAAACCTTGGCAAGAAGACTGCCCAAGGCATTATGGGTGACACCTAGGATTGACACCCCGTCAATAGGGGGTGTGGCTCCACACTTAGGCGTGGGAGCTTAGTCCCCCTTTGAGCAGCTGCAGTCCCAAATGACGGCCACCAGGACGGTCCGTCAATGCATTTATGGTCCGTCAATGGTGGGTCGTCAATGGGCACTGTAAAGCTATCCAAAAAATGGCCAAGCCAAGGATGGGTTGGTAAATTCCCACCTTGGCTAATTAAATGTATGGGTGTTTATTTTAACTGTTTTTAGGTATTTTAAGTGTATTAAAAGTGTTTTATAGAATTTTTGGGTTCATTATTTTCAAAACCCCAAAAGTTGAACTTCTCTTCTCCAAAACACTCTCTCAAGGAAGACTCCATTAGAAGTGAAGAACTCAAGGTTTCTAGGTCAAATTCTTCAAGTTTTCAAGAGGATTTTCGTGGGCATTCAATCAATAAGGTATGGAGATTTTATCTTTGATTCTCCTTTCAATCAAAGAGCCAAATCAAAGTGATTTCAATGTTTTTCAAAAACACTAAAACCCCAATTTCAATTCTAAGCTTGGGTTCTTGCATGAAAGTATTTCAAATGATGATTTATGTTAATATTGATGGTTTTAAGATAAAAAAATCCATGAACCGTTGCATATCTTGAAATCCTAATTTTTGGGTCTAAAGTGGGTTTATTGATTATGAGCTAATAATGTGATATTAATGTGTAGATTGTTATGGGCTATTGATTTATGTATTATTCTATATTGAACTATGAGGAATTGATGGTCAATTGTGTCATATTGGATGTTGGCCTTGAATGGGCAATTGTGACCTAAGGTTTATGATTATGATGAAGTTGTGAATAGATTATTGATTTTAGTATATATATATATATATATCTGTGTGTGTGTGTGTTGTAGATGTTAGAATTGTGAGGTTTGATCCCTTTGAAAGTGGGGAGGTGTTTACTTTATAAGAATGTTGTGATCATGGCCTTGTAGGTTGATATACCATGAGTTTATTGTATTTCTAATACATTTCACTTACAAGTTGTGTGTCTAGGGATTTTTTGTATTGGTTTTTATGTGTTTTTATCATATTTTACAGGAAAGATGTTCAGGCGCGGAAGTTAAGAGACAGCTGAAAGAAATACAGAAAAGGGCATCTACGGGAGTGATCTACGGACCGTAGGTCCATTGACGCTCCATAGATGGTGGTCGTAGATCAGCAGGCAAGGCATGGAAGGCAAATTAGGGAAATCTGACCAAGTGTGGAACCACGGTAGCCATTAACGGTCCGTAGATGGATCTACAGACCGTACTGATGATCCGTAGATTGATACTACGAGGGTTCCACTACCTAATTTTTGAAGATTCCAAGTGTGGAGCTACGGAGGGGGATTGACGGACTGTAGATCGATCTACGGTTCGTACTGCAGTTCCTTCGTTTGCTTCAGAAAAGCTGACTTTTGAAAGCTGAAATATTCTCTAAGTCATGGCTGACGGAAGGGACTCACAGACCGTAGATCCATTGACGGTCCGTGAATCAGTCTCGTGGAATGAAGATGCGTCCCTGAACAAACTTTCCTTATTTTGTTTCACTTTTAATTTAGGACTTGTTTCTATAAATAGGACATGTAAACCTCGTTTTTGGGGGTTGGCTTTTATTACTTTTATTCTAGTTCCTCACTGAGGAGATCAATTTTACAACCCTAGCAATTCTTGATTTCCTAAGTTCGTTTTGAAGATTTTGGGTGTTGCAATTCAAGTTGAATTTCTGGGTTTATTATTCTCTTTACGTAAGT
>NW_006239162.1:914502-916206 GCF_000226075.1 Solanum tuberosum
ACGAACCACCTACTCCGTACTATCTAGAGTTGAACCGTACTTTGCGAAGAATGAACAATCAAGGAAATCCAGTTAATCCTATCGGAGGAAATCTAGGTGATGCAGTTGAGTTACAACAGCCGAGGGTAGTTGGTAGGGACAACCAGGTTCCAGCTGACAATCAATTGGGAGATGCATTGAAGGTGCAAGATTCACCAGGCCCACGACAACATGACAACTATCGGGGTAACGTCAATATAGCAGACTCTGATGGACCTATTGTCCTACCCCCTCTACCTCCAGGGCACACATTTGTGGTGACTAGTAGCGTGATGCAGATGCTTACAACAAGGGGCTTATTCTCAGGATTGCCATCAGAGGACCCACATGCTCACTTAGCTAAGCTAAGGGTGATTTGCAAAAGTTGTGTAGGTAGACCAGACTTGGATATAGATGTCATCGGATTTCTAGTGTTCCCTCTATCACTGACAGGCGATGCTGCAATATGGTTCACTGAGCTTCCTTATAACTCAATCTTTACATGGGACCAACTGACGGATGTGTTCCGAGCAAAGTACTATCCAGTGTCCAAGAAGCTCAATCACAAAGATAGGGTCAACAATTTGGTAGCATTACCTGGAGAGTCTGTGAGTAGCTCTTGGGACAGATTCACTGCGTTCGTAAGAGGTGTCCCAAATCACCGTATTGATGATGAGTCGCTGAAGGAATATTTCTATCGAGGTCAGGATGACAACAATAAAGCAGTGCTTGATACTATTGCAGGAGGTTCATATGGAGACTACACATATGCACAGATTTCTGAAAAATTGGAGAAGATCTCTTGCAATAATAAAGCATGGAGCACTAGGAGGTCAGATACTGGGAGAAACACATTTGCCATTCAGAATACAAATACCCAGTCTGCAGATGAGATTCATAAGGAGATGGCTCAGATGAGGACCGAGTTGGGGTTGGTATTGAAGCATGTGAGTGGAGGTGCAGAGAAGGTAAATATTGTAAATTACTTGACTAGAACGCCACCACCAGTTGAAGAGTGTTACTATGAAGAGGATGCTTATGCGGTTAATGATCAGACAGGGGTTTTTCGACCAAACGCCCAAGGATCCAACGCGGAAAATTGGCGCCAAGGTCAAGGAAACCAAGGTCGAAACTATGGCAATTACAACCGAGAGGGTCAATATGTCCGGGATGGGAACTTCAATCGGGACAACAACTACAACAAGAACAACTATGGCAACAGAAACGATCGGGTTGGACCTTATGTTCCCCTCAAAATCGGGAATCTAGTACTAGGGAAGCTGGAGGCAATATGGCGCATATTGAAGATATGATGCAGAAGATGATGAGAAGGTTTGATGCAACTGATGAGAATGTGAAGGATATGAGAAACGACTTGTGTGGTATTGGTCAAAAGGTTGATGCCCATGCAGTGTCAATAAAGCACCTAGAGCAGCAGATGACCCAGTTGTCTACTACAGTGAACCCACGTCAACCTGGTACTCTTCCTAGCAATACCATCCAGAATCCAAAGAATGACGGTCATTGTATGGCAATTACTACTCGAGGGGGTAAGCAAACCATAGATCCACCTATACCGTTTGTGGTGGATGTTGAAATTAGAAAAGAAGATGATGTGGTAGAGGTTAGAGAAGAGTCTGAGAATGCAACAGAGAAAGAAGCGGAGATATCTCAAAAAGTGGTCCC
>NW_006239162.1:916810-916876 GCF_000226075.1 Solanum tuberosum
AGGTGTGCTTTGGTTAATATGGAAAAGGGACAGATGAAGTTCAGACTGAACAATGAAGAAACAACT
>NW_006239162.1:916915-918807 GCF_000226075.1 Solanum tuberosum
AGCTCCAAATGGTATCTGCTATAACTTATAGAGTTGAGAGTGGAAAAGAAGTGCAAATTGAAGAGAGACTCGGTGTTGAGGCACTAGCAATAGTTATGATGAATTTCGATAGTGATGGTATTAAAGAGTACGAAGAGTTGGTAGCTGCACTCGATAGGTGTGAATATCGGTCAAAACAAAAGAGTATGAGTTAGACATGAAGTATCGTGAGTCTCCACCAGCGAGACCATCTATTGTGGAGGCACCGAAATTGGAGCTTAAGGCTCTACCACCACATTTGAAGTATGTATTCTTGGGCAAAGATAACACTTTGCCGGTCATCATTGCGGCAGATCTAAATGCGAGACAAGTAGAGTGCTTGGTGACTGTATTAAAGAGGTTCAAGCGAGCTATTGGGTGGACTATTGCGGATATTATTGGGTTTCCACCCGGTATTTTTTCCCACAAAATACAACTCATGCCAGATCACAAACCTAGTATTGAGCACCAAAGAAGATTAAATCCACCTATGCAAGAGGTAGTTATAAGGAGATCATCAAGTGGCTGGATGCGGGAGTTATTTATCCCATTGCTGATAGTAGTTGGGTGTGTCCTGTGCAGTGTGTCCCAAAAAAAGGTGGTATTACTGTGGTTCCAAATGAACGAAATGAGCTTGTTCCAATGAGGCCCGTGACTGGATGGAGAGTTTGCATGGACTACCAGAAGCTAAATGCTTGGACAGAAAAAGACCATTTCCCTATGCCATTCATGGATCAGATGTTGGATAGACTTGCGGGTAAGGGTTGGTATTGTTTTCTTGATGGGTATTCGGGCTACAATCAAATTCATATCGCTCCAGAAGACCAAGAGAAGACCACCTTCACTTGCCCTTATGGGACACTATTGAAACAGATGCCATTTGGGTTGTGCCATTTGGGTTGTGCAATGCCCCAGCAACCTTTCAGCGATGTATGATGTTAATATTTTCTGATATGGTGGAGGACACTATTGAAGTGTTCATGGATGATTTTTCAGTTGTAGGTAATTCCTTTGATCGTTGTCTGGATCATTTGGCCGAGGTGCTTAAAAGGTGTGAAGACTGCAACTTGGTGCTGAATTGGGAGAAGTGTCATTTCATGGTTAAAGAAGGTATAGTGTTTGTTCATCGAATTTCAGAGAAAGGTATTGAGGTTGATAGAGCTAAAGTTGAGGTAATAGAAAAGCTTCCGCCACCTATTTGTGTAAAGGGTGTTAGAAGTTTTCTTGGGTATGCTGGGTTCTATAGGAGGTTCATAAAAGACTTTTCAAAAATTGCACACCCATTGTGCAAACTGCTCGAAAAGGAGTATAAGTTTGATTTTGATGATGCTTGTCTGAGAGCATTTGGAGAGTTGAAGGAGAAGTTGGTTACTGCACCTATCATTATTTCACCTGATTGGGGACAACCGTTTGAGGTAATGTATGATGCAAGTGGAGTGGCGCTTGGTGTGGTACTAGGACAGAGGAAAGAGAAAATTCTTCACCCTATTTACTATGCTAGCAAAGTTCTAAATGTGGCCCAGAAGAATTATATTGTGACTGAACAAGAACTTCTTGCAGTCGTTTTCGCATTTGAAAATTTTCAATCCTACTTGCTTGGTACCAAGGTCATAGTACACACGGACCACTCTGCATTGAGATATTTGATGGCAAAAAGGGATGCAAAATCGAGGTTGATTAGATGGGTATTATTGCTGCAAGAGTTTGATTTTGTGGTAAAAGAAAGAAAGGGGACCGAAAATCAAGTTGCCGATCACTTGTCCAGATTAAAGGAAGAGGCTATGCTAAAGCTTGGAGATAAGGCTGAAATTAATGATGCTTTTCCAGATAAACAGGTATTGGCTGCTTCTCATGATCTGATCCCTTGGTTTGCA
>NW_006239162.1:919231-924264 GCF_000226075.1 Solanum tuberosum
AGGAGGGATTTCAAAGAGGCAAGAGCTCCCTATGAATCCTATATTGGTGATAGAGTTGTTTGATGTATGGGGCATTGATTTTATGGGTCCATTTGTGAGTTCACATGGGATGAGGTATATTTTTGTTGCGGTTGATTATGTATCGAAGTGGGTAGAAGCAGTTGCGCTATCCAACAATGAAGGCAAAAGTGTCACCATATTTTTGAAAAAGAATATCGTCTCCAGATTTGGTACCTCGAGGGCAATCATCAGTGATGGAGGTTCCCACTTTTGTAATAAGTTGTTCAAGGCGCTACTTGAGAGTATGGTGTCTGCCACAATGTAGCCACTCCTTACCATCCACAGACTAGCGGACAAGTTGAAGTGTCCAACAGAGAGATCAAGCAAATTTTGGCGAAGACTGTGAATGCTAATAGAACGGATTAGTCAAGGAAGCTTGATGATGCTCTATGGGCCTATCGTACTGCATACAAGACCCCCATAGGTATGTCTCATTACCAACTTGTATATGAGAAGTCTTGTCATTTACCGGTAGAGCTAGAGCATAAGGCGATGTGGGCAATGAAGAAGCTAAATTTGGATTGAGGCGCCGCATCTAATCAAAGAATGAATGACTTGAATATGCTTGATGAGTTTTGCCTAAAAGCTTATGAAAGTTTAGCCTTGTACAAAGAGAAGATTAAGAGGTATCATGATCAAAGAATTGAAAAGCGAGAATTTGTGGTTGGTGATCTTGGGCTTCTATTCAACTCTAGGTTGCACTTGTTTCAGGCAAACTTAAGTCCAAATGGACTGGGCCATTTTTGCTCACAAAAGTGCTCCCTCATGGAGCGGTTGAGCTTGAAAATAGTGAAGGAACTAGGTTCATGGTAAACGGGCAAAGGATCAAGATCTATCTGGAAAATGCTGAAAGTGTGCAAGAAGTGATTGAGGCCTTTCATCTTGATGAAGCCTGAGTAATCAAGAGGCATGCGTTGTACCGCGACGTTAAATCAAGCGCTACTTGGGAGGCAACCCAAGATGTACAATCTAGCCAACGATAGGTTTTTGTTTTCCATCTAGCCATTTTTGTGTTTAGTTTATTCTCTGTATTAATTTAGATAGGTGTTTTAGTTTTTTTTTTGTGTTGGCTAGAATTAGCATAGGGTCCGTGTCTAAAAAGTGTCCAGAAAATGTAAAAAGAATAGCCTAATGGTTGCTACATGTTCAGGTACGCTATGAAAATTCTGCAGAGAATGGTCTGGTGCAGAGGTCTACGGACCCCATCGATGGCCCGTTGATCCATCCACGGACCGTGGATGGTGTCCGTAGATCCTAGGGAAGTCCCTACAACTTGTCCAAGTGTAAGAGTGATCTACGGACCGTAGATCGACCCATGGACCATAGACGGGGTCTCGTGGGTCCAGAACCCTAATGCTGCCTGACCCGACCCGGACCCATCCTATTTAAAAACCCCCAATTTTAAATCATTCCACTTCCCTCCATTTAATCCTAAACTGTTTCATAACTTCCCAAACTCCTTAAATCACTCAATAATCACTCTATCACTCCCCAATTAATCTTCCCTTCCTTTTTCCCAAACCCTTAAATTCCCTTTCCTCTCCAAAAATTCCCCCAAGGTCCGGTGTTTGGGTTAGTAACGAAGAGGTAATTTTTTGGTCTTGCAAAGCTTAGTGTCGTCACGCAATCACCCCACTCCTCGTTGCTTGTAAGGTAATAGAATTTTCCCTCACTTTGAATTTCGGTTCATAGATTGAATATAGAAAGTCGGGAGTCGGGTCTTGACCTTGGGTAATTGTTAGATGTAATTGCATGATAAAATTGGAAGTTACAATACCCTTGGAATGATAGATAGTGATTGTGTTGCCTTATTGTATGTGATTATAAGTCTAAATGTAAGTTTCGACTTAGGGTTCCAAAGTTTGTCTTAAATACTTGGTTAAAATGATTAATCGGAATCCTGAGAATGAAAACTAGCATGATTCAATGTTGAAATACATGGTTAGACTAGGATATTGTTGAAAATGGTCTAAGATGTGGACTTGAAAATAAAGAATGGCTGAAATCTAGCACAGATCACATCCACGATACCCCGTCTACAGACCGAAGATAAATCTACGGACCGTAGATTAGGTTCGTGGTTGGATGCACCTGAAATTTCACCAAGTGTGAAACCACGGATGTGGACTACGGTCTGTAGATCAATCTATGGATTGTTCTGTACATCCATGGTTTCCATCTGCGACCAATATTGTTGGTCCTCTGATCCACGGACCGTAGATCAGTCTACGGACCGTAGGTCTCCTCCGTGGATGACCACTGTAGCCTCTGTCTAAAATTTTCATGGGACTTTGTTACTGTTCGTTTATAGTTCTAAATTTCTTTTAGTTTGTTTATGGTTAGTTTTGGCACTAATATCGCTTCCACAGGTACAATGGCACCCAAGAAGCTAGTCACCTACTCAAAACAGGGCAAAGTCAAAATCTGTTGCTCTTAGCTTCAGGTTAATCGATGAGGACACGGACACGGAAAAAGATCCAGCATACGTTCCTCCCAACATAAAGACTTCTCCCACTGCACCCTGAGCCACCAGAGGCACCCCCCGGAAGGTGATTCCCGACGTAGTCACTGTCTCCCAGTCTGATGAGGAGCACACATTGATCGGGTCACCAACTGGGCTGCTTCCAGTTCAGCTACTGGGTCTGTGTCTGGCTCCAAGTCTACCCATGCTTCGGGCTCTGAGTCCAGCCATGCTGTCAGGTTCAAGTCTGCCCATGCTTCGGGGTCCAATACCAAGTCAGCCACAGGGTCCAGCCAGAATTAACAAGCAGCCTCATCTGATGAGGCCACTAGCTCAGAGTCAGTACCCATACCAAGGAATGAAAACCCTACTTCAGTGGTCGGTGAGCCAAACAGATGGTGTGTTGAGGGTTAATGGCAAATCTATCGGGATGCCAAGATGATTAATGACAAAGAGAAGATAGCCCGAATTGTTACAGAGGAGCGCAGAGTCCTCACAAGGAGCTTGCACACTGTCCCCGACATCCATCGGCTTTTTAACCTTCACAAGTGTGACTGGATGGCTCGAGACCCAAGTACTTATAGTGAGGAGATTGTACGGGAGTTCTACGCCTCCTATGCCGCCACTCTCCGTGGTTCGATCACCAAGCGGTCAAAGCCCATAGCCCAGGACCCTCTCACTTCCACTATGGTACGAGGTTGTCTGGTGGACATATCACATGCCACCATCAACCGCTTTCTCTATGGACCTACCACGGGTCACTCTTGGTCACTAAACACAGCGGAGTTTGATTACAGATGGGACATCGTGCGGAGCGGCGCTTTCCAGAGGAATGTTGAGCAGCGAGAGACTGTTATACTGTGGTTAGCTAAATACATTGCTGCATATGGCGAGCGTGCGGAGTGGGTCGCCACACCACGGTTGGGTATCCGAAAGGCCACATTAAATTTTGTTGCCAAGTTCTTCTGGTTGTTGGTGCATAACATGATGTCACCTACAAAATCTGACAACCACTCACATGGGACAGAGCGGTCATGGTTGCAGCATTGGTAGCAGGAGTGGAGATTGACTTTTCCCACATGCTGCTGGCAGAGATTCACGAGAGGGCATTCAAGACCTCCACTACTTACCCCTTTCCATGTTTGATTTTCCAATTGTGCAGGGACTCTGTAGTGCCAATCTGGCATTGTGACAGGTTAATCCGCCCTACATGGACTTTGGATATAGGCCTCATTCGAGATGAGGCAAATGTGGAGGCACCTCGCAGAGAGCCCCAGGTTGAGGTACCTCCCTTGGGTGCAGATCTTGTAGACACGGTGGGACAGGCACAGGGCAGTGACCCCATTATACCAAATCACACTGATACTATCCCGACCTCCTCTTCCCAGGCTGCTAGTAGGGCTCCTAGCTCATCCCAGTCCACACCACCATTAGGAGCTGCAATTGTCCCGTTGGCCAGGGTACAGAAATTAGAGGCTCAGATGGCCACACTGCTGCATCACATCTAGCCTTGGATGCAAAAGTTAATAGCTGAGTCCGAGGCCAGAATGGAGCGAAGGATGGAGGGCATGATGGACCGGAAGATCCAGGCCGTTAATAAGCGTCTTGATGCCTTTGAATTAAGAGTCCTTGAGCGACCAACCCCGACCATAGATCTATCCTCTTTTCAGTCCAAGTTAGCCAGTCTCCGGGCCAACGTTAATGCCATTCTTGCCACCCCTACAGTTGAGCCTCAGGCTACACCTATTGTGTTGGCTGATGATACGGTGCTGAATGCTTTATTCAGTGGGACCACCGAGGAGGGGCCTGAGCCTACACATACCAAAGGTAAGAGGCACCGTTCTAGTCGCACCGAGGAGGAAAAAGCCCAAAAGAGACAGCGTAGGCATGAGAAGGAGGCTAGGAAGGCTTCTATTTTAGATGAAGAGTTACACCGACAGAGGGTGCGTGAGAGTATTGCAGGGGCATCGAGTTCTGCCCCAGTTGTAGAGGTCCTGTCTGTCGTGAGGGACGTTGTGAGCACCACTGATGGTGCGGTTAGAGTGACCGAGAGCCTACTGAGGGTGCTATGATGGTTGATGTGGGCACTACTGAGGGTGACCCAAGTATGGTTCCAGCGGGCTCCGGGAAACCGGACCCACCCGCTTGTTGATGATTCTTCGACGCAATGCGCCACAGGTTTACTTCACCCAATCCACTATCTTTTACTGTTTTTGTATACATTGGGGACAATCACATATATTTTTGTTGGGGGTGGGGTAAATGGATTGTGAGTGGTAGGGTGAAGTCTGAATAACCCAACTCATACATCCTCTCTTTGGGGTTTTCTTGCTTGTGTTCTTTTTCCCCAAGAGACTGTTTAAATTTCTGTTGAACCGGTATGTGTTAGGATCGTATGTGTAGAAGCATGAAAGAGAATGAAGCATGATGGCTTATACAAAAATATACTCGTCCAAACTGAGTGATGTGTGCTAGAATTGGTAGGCTAAGACAAGTTGAATGTGTTGGCTCT
>NW_006239162.1:924431-924867 GCF_000226075.1 Solanum tuberosum
TTGTGCAAAACTAGAACTTGCCCGGTTAGTCCTGCTAAGACAATTTACTCTAGAGGCTAGGAATTGATCACTATCCCTTGTTCTGATAAGTCCACAAATTGCCTGAAAGAAAGATCTAACCAAATGAAATAAATGCTCCCTTTGATCCAAATGCTTTGAGCCTAAAATTAGACCATTTCTTTCATTTTCCCCGAACTCACCTTCCTATAATCGACTATGTTGGCCCCAGTCCCTCTTTGGACATGTGCACCTCGACTTAGGCCAAAAGCCTAAGTTGAGGGTGGCTAATGTAAAAAGTAACTTCAAATCTTGGCCCTGACCCGACATCGGGTATTGTGCACCTCAACCAATGGAAAATCCATAAGTGAGGGTGGCTATGAAAGAGGAAACCAAAGGAAAAATGGGTATGAAAAGAGTTTGATGTTGAAAAAGAGAG
>NW_006239162.1:924908-925468 GCF_000226075.1 Solanum tuberosum
AGATGAAAGGATGTGACGTGTTGAAACCTAAAGAAAAGAATAAAATGCAAGAAAAAGTTGAAAAGAAAAAAAATAATAAAATAAAATATAAAGTCTAAGGTCACATCCATGGTTGAAGAAAATCAAGGGAAAGAAGGTAAAACGGCAGAATGTCAACAATAGGGGCAAAAAGAGGTTGAAAGCCTAGTGTAATGTCAAGGAGGGCAGAAAGTCACTAAGAAATACCCAAATGTACCACACCTGACCCTGAGCCTACGTTACAAGCCAAGAAAGTCCTATAGTGATCCTAGTGTCTAGTTTGGAGAGTCCAAGCAGTGAAAATAAGGGCAAGCCTATGGTACTGAGCACTAACTGTACTTGAAGTTATTTCTGAGTGTGAGTGTTGAATGAAACTTTGTACTCAAAATTCATAGTCATTGTGTGAAATAAAAGGGATTTCGTTTGAAGTAAGGGCACTAGTTACATTGTCGAAAAGTTGGTAATTTGGTGATAGTGAAACAGTGTATGTTGTATGTTAGTTGGTCGATCGTTGTCATGGTTTGATCCGCATGAATTAGCTT
>NW_006239162.1:925641-928931 GCF_000226075.1 Solanum tuberosum
ACGGTCCGTAGATCCATCTACGGACCGTACCGATGATCCGTAGTTTGATACTGCGAGGGTTCCACTACCTGATTTTTGAAGATTCCAAGTGTGGAGCTATAGAGGGGGATTGACGGACCGTAGATCGATCTACGGTCCGTACTGCAGTTTCGTCGTTTGCTTCAAAAAAGCTGATTTTTGGAAGCTGAAATATTCTCTAAGTCCTGGTTGACGGAAGGGACTCACGAACCGTAGATCCATTGACGATCCGTGAGTCAGTCTTGTGGAATGAAGATGCGTCCCTGAACAAACTTTCCTTATTTTATTTCCCTTTTAATTTAGGACTTGTTTTCTATAAATAGGACATGTAAACCTCGTTTTTGGGGGTTGGCTTTTATTACTTTTATTCTAGTTCTTGACTGGGGAGATCAATTTTGCAACCCTAGCAATTCTTGATTTCCTAAGTTCATTTTGAAGATTTTGGGTTTTGCAATTCAAGTTGAATTTCTGGGTTTATTATTCTTCTTACGTAAGTTCATAATTCTTTTATCTAAAACAATGAATTGTGTTCATATGATTATGGGTAACTAAACCCCATAACTAGGGTTGTGGGAACCATGAGCGATTAAAAATGTATGAATAGTAAATAAGCAATTCTTGAATAGTGTTTTGCATGCATTGATAATTCTTTCGTTTAGAAGTCTTTTTAATGAGTGCACGCGTTAGAACTCACTTTGTTGCTACTTGCCGAACCAAGGAGGTAATCAATAAAAAAAGAATTATTAACATAGATTTGGTGTGATACTATCTAATAGGCTAGTGTCGATTGATGCGAAGTAATAACTAAGCCAAACATCGATTATGATGTCTAATATGAGGTAAAGGTAAGGGTTAGTAAATTATACACACGTAGCCGGACCAAGGTGCGGGGTGAAATTCTCTAGATGCCGGACCAAGGATTTTAGAGATACCTAACTTATCACTTTGCATGTAGTACACTAGGAAAGGATTGTTATTACTAGGATTACTGCGTTATGAGCTTGTGGGGAACACGTATACCCTTGTTAATTCTCTCATCTTGATAACAACCGAAATTGACTTTTGTTTACTGATTACTTACTGACTTCTTACAATTTGTTTCACAAATCCCCCCTTTTTAATTACTTGTTTCTGGAAGTAACTTGAATAATTGAATATAATTGTTGGTTAAAGTAAAGTCTAAACCATTTTCCTCGTGGGATGAGCCCCTACATACAAGTTGGATTCTTTACTTGTTAACGATCGCTTATGCTTCTTTAGGGAGGTGTAATTTAAGCGTATCATAGGCAAAGTTGGATGATTGTTGTTTTGAGTAATGTTGATTATGTGAAGGTAATGTGATATGATGTGAATTTGTGTATGGTCTAAGAGTATGAAAGGTGATCTTGTGTAAAGACTTTATATGTTATGCTTGGTTGTTGTCTTCTTTGAATGACTTATAATGAAGGTGAGGTTAGGATAGACTATGTTTACCTACTCTCACACCTAGTGAAGAATGAATGAAAGAATGTGAGGATGAATGAAAATAATGGGAGTTAATTCTAATGAATGAAAGTTGGGTCTATTGTAAGGATAGTCTCATAAAGTACTCTTTTAAATGAATGAGGTTCCTAGATGAAAGGTTTTCTCATCGAATCCAAGAGCTTCCTTAATGAATGAATGTGGGTTAGGATGAGTACTCTTTCGTGAGTTGAGATGAGAGTACTTAGTAGCAATCCTTATCCCTAAATGAATGAATGTTAGGCTAGTATGGGTAGTCCTTCGTGAGTTGAGATGAGAGTACTTAGTAGCAATCCTTATCCCTAAATGAATGAATGTTAGGCTAGTATGGGTAGTCCTTCGTGAGTTGAGATGAGAGTACTTAGTAGCAATCTTTATCCCTAAATGAATGTCCAACTCCATGGGGGAGTAATGTCTAGCACCGAGAGGATATGAAGATGGGTGGATACTCCTTCGTTAGTTGAGATGTGAGTATTTAGTAGCAACCCTTAAGATGGGTGCTCCTTCGTGAGTCGAGATGAGAGTACTTAGAAGTAATCCTTCTATCCCTTAACTATGTGCCCACATAGGACTAGCTAGTGGTCTCTACCACGTAAAGGTTAAAGAATGACCCTACCTTAGGCAAGTGGGTATCCCTCATCTGGTAAGGGTACTACCGGGATTCCATGTCAAGCTCCATGGTCTATGTCGGTTAAGGCTCTTCCCCCACATTAATGAATGAATGAACTAGCGTCTCTTAAGGATGTACTACTTAGGATAGGTAGTGGAATGGGACATCATCTAGACATTGCACAAGTAGACATTTAAGGGAGATCTTGGTGTGTCTTAGTAATGATAATGAATGAATGATTCTTATTGGGCTAATTAATGAAAGTGTTGGCCTTTGAGCATGCTAATGTGAAAGTGAGTCATAATGAATTGAATGTAAGTGCTTATATGGAATTGAATGTATGTGATGATCTTATGTCATTAATGAATGAAGTTGCCTAAATGCATTAAGTTGAATGAGCGATATATGTTGAGATGTGAATGGAGCTTGTCTTGTGTAGCCTTAAGGATCACTTGGGTGTGGTATGGAGAGGTAGTATGGGCTGCCTCACCATGTCTTACTTAGGTGAGTCTTGGGATGACATTTGATGAGTGTTCTAGTTTTATGAAGTGACTTGTTGGCTTATGTGCTTATATGTCTTATGTGATTAATTGGTGAAGGGTGAGGTATGCATGGTAAGTGCACTTTGTGTGACCTTAGGGTGGTGCCTTAGTGTGGGTGATGTTATGGGACGTTGCCCATACACTGCACAAAGATATTGCTTAAAGGTTACTTAAGGTGGAGGTCCAAGGCAAGAAGGTAAAGGTAAATGGGTTATGTATGCTTATGATGTATTGTGAAGCATATGACGAATCGCACCAGTTACCATAGAATTTCTATACGAATAAAATATCGAAATCTCACATTTGTTCGTGACTGCACGAATAATATCAAAAATTTTAATTCGTAAACGTCCGAAAAATATAAAAATCTAGAAAAAGACATAAAAACACTTCAAAAAATTCCTAAATCGCACCAGTCAACTTAGAATATCGATACGAATAGAATATAAAAATTTCACATTTTTGCTTGATTGCCTGATAAATATCAATATTTTAAATCGTAAACGTCCAAAAAATATAAAAATCAAGAAATAAACATGAAAACACCTCAAAAAATTCTTGAATCGCACCAGTCGCCTTAGAATATCGATACGAATAAAATATCAAAATTTCACATTTTT
>NW_006239162.1:929032-930426 GCF_000226075.1 Solanum tuberosum
ATAAGAAAAAATAAGAAAAATATATAAATCAAGAAAAAGACATAAAAACACCTGAATAAATTCCTGAATCGCACCACTCACCTTAGAATATCGATACGAATAAGATATATCAAAATTTCAAATTTTTTCCTGATTGCCTGAAAAATATCAAAAAACTTAATTTGTAAACATCCGAAAAATAAAAAAATCATCAAAAAGACATAAAAACACCTCAATAAATTTCTGAATCGCACTAGTCACCTTAGAAAACCGATACGAATAAAGTATAAAAATTTCACATTGTTTCGTTATTGCCCGAATAATATCAAAAAATTTAATTCGTAAACGTTCGAAAAATATGAAGGTCAAGAAAAAGACATAAAACATCTCAAAAAATTCTCGAACCGCACCAGTAGCCTTAGAATATCGATACGAATAAAATATAAAAATTTCACATTTTTTTTGTGACTAATGCTCGAAAAATATCAAAAAATATATAAATCAAGAAAAGGATATAAAAACACCTGAAAAAATTCCCGAATCGCACCAGTCACCATAGAATATCGATAACAGTAAAATATTTAAATTTCATATTTTTTCGTGACTGTCCAAAAAATACCAAATATTTTAATTTGTAAAAGTTCGAAAGATATAAAAACCAAGAAAAAGACGTAAATACACCTCAAAAAATTCTCGAAGCGCACCAGTCACCTTAGAATATCGATACGAATAGAATAATCAAAATTTCACATTTTTTTGTGGCTGCCGAAAAATATCAAAATTTTAATTCGTTAACGTCCGAAAAATATAAAAATAAAGAAAAAGATATAAAAATACCTCAAAAAAATCTCGTATCGCACCAGTCACCCTAGAATATAGAGACGAATAAGATATCAAAATTTCACATTTTTTAGTCACTACCCGAAAAATATCAAAAATTTTAATTCGTAAACGTCCAAAAAATATAAAAATCAAGAAAAAGACATAAAAACACCTCAAAAAATTCCCGAATCGCACCTATCACCTTAGAATATCGATACAAATAAAATAAAATAAAATTCACATTTTTTCGTGACTGGCTGAAAAATATTAAAATTTTTAATTGGTAAACGCCTGAAAAATATAAAAATCAAGAAGAAGACATTAAAACACCTCAAAAATTTTCCGAATTGCACCTCTCACCTATGAATATCAATACGAATAAGATATTAAAATTTCACATTTTTTCATGACTGATCGAAAAAAATTTAAAAATTTAATTCGTTGACATTCGTAAAAGGTTAAAATCAAGAAAAATACATAAGAAAATACATCAAAAAATTCCCAAATCACACTAGTTACCTTAGAATATCAATACGAATAAAATATCAAAAAATTTAATTCGTAAACGTTCGAAAAATATTAAAATCAAGAAA
>NW_006239162.1:930619-935823 GCF_000226075.1 Solanum tuberosum
CAAAAAATATAAAAATCAAGAAAAAGACATAAAAACACCTCAACAAATTTCCGAATTGCACCTGTAGAATATCGATACTAATAAAATATAAAAATTTCACTTTTTTTCATGACTTTCCGAAAAATATCTAAAATTTTAATTCGTAAATGTCCGAAAAATATAAAAAATCAAGAAAAAGAAATAAAAATATCTTAAAAAATTCTCGAATCTTACTAGTCATCTAAGAATATCGATACGAATAAAATATAAAAATTTCGCATTTTTTCGTGACTTCCTGAAAAATAATAAAAAATTTAATTCGTAAACGTCCGAAAAATATAAAAATCAAGAAAAACACATCAAAAAATTCTCAAATCTTACCAGTCATCTAAGAATATCAATACGAATAAAATATAAAAATTTCACATTTTTTCATGACTTCCTGAAAAATATTAAAAATTTTATTTCGTAAACGTTCAAAAAAAATAAAAATCAAGAAAAAGATATAAAAACAAATCAAAAATATCCCGAATTGCACTAGTCACCTTAGAATATCAATACGAATAGAATATCAAAATTTCACATTTTTACGTAACTGCCCGAAATAATATAAAAAGTCTTAATTCGTAAACTTTCGAAAAATATAAGAATCAAGAAAAAGACGTAAAAACACCTCAAAAAATTCCTGATTCGCACCAGTCTCCTTAGAATACCGATACGAATAGAATATCAAAATTTCACATATTTTCATAACTGCCCGAAAAATAGCAAAAACAAATTCGTAAACGTCCAAAAGATATAAAAATCAAGCAAAAGACATTAAAACACCTCAAAAAATTATGAAATCGCACCTGTCACCTTAGAATATCGATACAAATAAACTATCAAAATTTTATATTTTTTCGTTACCGCACGAAAAATAACAAAAATTTTGATTTGTGAACGTCCAAAAAATATAAAAATCATCAAAAAGACATAAAAACACCTCAATAAATTACCGAATCGCACCAGTGCCCTTATAATATCGATAGGAATAAAGTATCAAAATTTAACATTTTTTCTTCACTGCCTGAAAAATATCAAAAATTTTAATTCTTAAACATCCGAAAAATATAAAAATTTCATATTATTTCGTTATTGCCCGAGTAATATCAAAAAATTTAATTCGTAAACGTTCGAAAAATATGAAGGTCAAGAAAAAGACATAAAAACATCTAAAAACATTCCCGAATCGCACCAGTCACCTTAGAATATCGATACGAATAAAATATAAAAATTTCACATTATTTCATGATAGCTCAAAAAATATCAAAAAATATAAAAATCAAGAAAAGGATGTAAAAACACCTGAAAAAATTTCCGAATCGCACCAGTCACCATAGAATATCGATAAGAGAAAAATATTTAAATTTCATATTTTTTCGTGACTGTCTAAAAAATACCAAATATTTTAATTTGTAAAGTTTCGAAAGATATAAAAACCAAGAAAAACACGTAAAAACACCTCAAAAAATTCTCGAATCGCACCAGTCATCTTAGAATATCGATACGAATGAAATATCAAAATTTCACATTTTTTCGTGGATGCCCGAAAAAATATCAAACATTTTAATTCGATAACGTCCGAAAAATATAAAACAAAAAAAAAATATAAAAATACCTCAAAAAATTCTCGTATCTCACAAGTCATCCTAGAATATAGAGACGAATAAGATATCAAAATTTCACATTTTTTACTCACTACCCAAAAAATATCAGAAATTTTAATTCGTAAACTTCCGAAAAATATAAAAATCAAGAAAAAGACATAAAAACACCTCAAAAAATTCTCGAATCGCACCTATCACCTTAGAATATCGATACAAATAAAATAAAATTCACATTTTTTCGTGACTGCCCAAAAAATATTAAAATTTTTAATTGGTAAACGCCTGAAAAATATAAAAATCAAGAAGAAGACATTAAAACACCTCAAAAAATTTCTGAATTGCACCTCTCACCTATGAATATCAATACAAATAAGATATTAAAATTTCACATTTTTCCATGACTGCTCGAAAAATTTTAAAAAATTTAATTCGTTGACATTCGTAAAAGGTTAAAATCAAGAAAAATACATAAGAAAATACCTCAAAAAATTCCAGAATCGCACTAGTTACCTTAAAATATCAATACGAATAAAATATCAAAAATTTTAATTCGTAAACGTTCGAAAAATATAGAAATCAAGCAAGACATAAAAACACCTCAAACAATTCCTGAATAACACCTGTCACCTTAGAATAGTGAAACGAATAAAATATCAAAATTTCACTTTTTTCGTGACTGCTTTAAAAATATCAAAAATTTTAATTCGAAAAAGTCCGAAAAATATAAAAATCAAGAAAAAGTCAGAAAAACACCTAAACAAATTCCCGAATCGCACCTGTAGAATATCGATACTAATAAAATATAAAAAATTCACTTTTTTTCGTGACTTTCTAAAAAATATCTAAAATTTTAATTCGTAAACGTCCGGAAAATTATAAAAATCAAGAAAAAGAAATAAAAACACCTCAAAAAATTCTCGAATCTTACCAGTCATCTAAGAATATCGATACGAATAAAATATAAAAATTTCACATTTTGTCGTGACTTCGTGAAAAATATTAAAAATTTTAATTCGTAAACGTCCGAAAAATATAAAAATCAAGAAAAAGACATAAAAACACATCAAAAAATTCGAATCTTACCAGTCATCTAAGAATATCAATACGAATAATATATAAAAATTTCACATTGTTTTGTGACTTCCCAAAAAATATTAAAAATTTTAATTCGTAAACGTCCAAAAAAAATAAAAATCAAGAAAAGACATAAAAACAAATCAAAAATTTCCCGAAATGCACCAGTCAACATGGAATATCAATACGAATAGATTATCAAAAATTCACATTCTTACGTAACTGCCCGAAAAAATATAAAAAGTCTTAATTCCTAAACTTTTGAAAAGTATAGAAACCAAGAAAAAGACGTAAGAACACCTTAAAAAAATCCTGAATCGCACCAGTCTCCTTAGAATACTGATACGAATAGAATATAAAAATTTCACATTTTTTCGTGACTGCCTAAAAATAGCAAAAAAAATTTCGTAAACATCCGAAAGATATAAAAATCAAGATAGAGACATAAAAACACCTCAAAAATTTTTAAAATCGCACCTGTCACCTTCAAATGTCGATACGAATAAAATATCAAAATTTTATATTTTTTCGTTACCGCCCGACAAATATCAAAAACTTTAATTTGTGAACGTCCGAAAAATATAAAAATCATCAAAAAGACATAAAAACACCTCAATAAATTCCCGAATCGCACCAGTCCCCTTACAATATCGATAGGAATAAAGTGTCAAAATTTAACATTTTTTCTTCACTGCCTGAAAAATATCAAAAAATTTACTTCTTAAACATCAGAAAAATATAAAAATCATCAAAAAGAAATAAAAACACTCAAAAAATTTCTGAATCACACCAGACACCTTAGAATATCTATACGAATAAAATATCAAAAATTCACATTTTTTTGTGACTGTTCAAAAAATATCAAAAAATTTTAATTCGTAAACTTCCGAAAATTATAAAAATCAAGAAAAAGACATAAAAACACCTGAATAAATTCCTGAATCACACCACTCACCTTATAATATCGATACGAAAAAGATATATCAAAATTTCACATTTTTTCCAAACTGCCTGAAAAATATCAAAAAATTAATTTGTAAACATTCGAAAAATTAAAAAATAATCAAAAAGACATAAAAACACCTCAATAAATTTCTGAATCGCACTAGTCACCTTAGAAAACCGATAAGAATAAAGTATAAAAATTTCACATTATTTCGTTATTGCCGGAATAATATCAAAAAGTTTAATTCGTAAATGTTCGAAAAATATGAAGGTCAAGAAAAAGATATAAAAATATCTCAAAAAATTCTCGAACCGCACCAGTCATCTTATAATATCGATCCAAATAAAACATAAAAATTTCACATTTTTTCGTGACTACTGCTTGAAAAATATCAAAAAATATAAAAATCAAGAAAAGGATATAAAAACACCTGAAAAAATTCCCGAATCGCACCATTCACCATAGAATATTGATACGAATAAAATATAAAAATTTCGAAATTTTTCCTGACTGTCCGAAAAATATCAAAAATTTTAATTCGTTAACGTTTGAAAAATATAAAAATAAAGAAAAAGATATAAAAACACCTCAAAAAATTCCTGAATCGTACCAGTCTGCTTGAAAAATATCAAAAAATATAAAAATCAAGAAAAGGATATAAAAACACCTGAAAAAATTCCCGAATCGCACCATTCACCATAGAATATTGATACGAATAAAATATAAAAATTTCGAAATTTTTCCTGACTGTCCGAAAAATATCAAAAATTTTAATTCGTTAACGTTTGAAAAATATAAAAAACAAGAAAGAGACATAAAAACCTCAAAAAAATTCCAAATCGCACCTATCACATCGATACGAATAAAATATCAAACTTTCACATTTTTTCGTGATTGCCCGGAAAATATAAAAATCAAGAAAGAGACATAAAAACACCTCAAAAATTAATGAGAATAAACTATCAGAAAATCACATTTTCGTAACTGCCCGAAAAATATCAAAAAATTTAATTCGTAACCGTCTGAAAAATGTAAAAATCAAGAAAAATACATTAAAGCACCTCAAAATTTTAATTCGTACACGTTCGAAAATAAAAAAAATCAAGAGAAAGACATAATAACACCTCAAAAAATTCCCGAATCGCACAAGTCACATAAGAATATTGATACGAATAAAATAGTAAAATTTCACATTATTTTGTGACTTCTGGAAAAATATCAAAAAATTTAACTTGTAATGGTTCGAAAAATACAAAAAAATAAAATAAAATATTACCTTAAAAAATTGTGGAATTTCTCCTGTCACCTTAGAATCTCGATACAATTATAATATCAAAATTTCTCCATTTTTCGTGACTGCCCAAAAAATATCAAAAATTTTAATTCGTTAACGTTTGAAAAATATAAAAAACAAGAAAGAGACATAAAAACCTCAAAAAAATTCCAAATCGCACCTATCACATCGATACGAATAAAATATCAAACTTTCACATTTTTTCGTGATTGCCCGGAAAATATAAAAATCAAGAAAGAGACATAAAAACACCTCAAAAATT
>NW_006239162.1:936144-940455 GCF_000226075.1 Solanum tuberosum
CATAAAAACACCTCAAAAATTCCCGAATCGCACCTGTCACCTTAGAATATCAATACGAATAGAATAACAAAATTTTGCAATTTTTCATAACTGTCTAAAAAATATCAAAATTTTTAATTCGTAAATGTTTCAAAAATATAAAAACCAAGAAAAAAAATTAAAAACACCTCAAAATTTAATGAGAATAAACTATCAGAAAATCACATTTTCGTAACTGCCCGAAAAATATCAAAAAATTTAATTCGTAACCGTCTGAAAAATGTAAAAATCAAGAAAAATACATTAAAGCACCTCAAAATTTTAATTCGTACACGTTCGAAAATAAAAAAAATCAAGAGAAAGACATAATAACACCTCAAAAAATTCCCGAATCGCACAAGTCACATAAGAATATTGATACGAATAAAATAGTAAAATTTCACATTATTTTGTGACTTCTGGAAAAATATCAAAAAATTTAACTTGTAATGGTTCGAAAAATACAAAAAAATAAAATAAAATATTACCTTAAAAAATTGTGGAATTTCTCCTGTCACCTTAGAATCTCGATACAATTATAATATCAAAATTTCTCCATTTTTCGTGACTGCCCAAAAAATATCAAAAATTTTAATTCGTAAACGTCCGAAAGATATGAAAATCAAGAAAACGACATAAAAACACCTCAAAAAATTCTCGAATCACACTTGTCACCTTATAATATCGATATTAATAAAATATCGAAATTTCACATTTTTTCTTGACTGCAAGAAAAATATCAAAAAATTTAATTCGAAAACGTCCGAAAATACAAAAATAAAAAGAATGACATAAAAGCACTTCAAAAAATTCCCGAATAGCATTAGTCACCTTAGAATATCGATACCAATAAGATATCAAAATTTCACATTTTTCGTGATTGGAAAAAAATATCCAAAAATTTAATTCGTAAACGTTCAAAGAATACAAGAATCAAGAAAGAGACATAAAAACACCTAAAAAAATTCCCGATTCACACTAATCACCTTAGAATATCAATATGAATAAAATATCAAAATTTCACATTTTTTCGTGACATCCCATAAAATATCAAAAATTATAGTTCGTAAACGTTCAAAAAATATAAATATCTAGAAAAAGAAATATAAACACCTCAAAAATATCCTTAATCGCACCCGTCGCATTAGAATATCGATACGATTAGAATAACAAAATTTTGCAATTTTTCGTAATTGTCTGAAAATATCAAAAAATTTAATTCGTAAACGTTTGAAATATATAAAAATCAAGAAAAAGACATAAAAACACCTCAAAAAATTCCCAAATCACACTTGTCACCTTAGAATATCGATACAAAAAATATAAATATCTAGAAAAAGAAATATAAACACCTCAAAAATATCCTTAATCGCACCCGTCGCATTAGAATATCGATACGATTAGAATAACAAAATTTTGCAATTTTTCGTAATTGTCTGAAAATATCAAAAAATTTAATTCGTAAACGTTTGAAATATATAAAAATCAAGAAAAAGACATAATAACACCTCAAAAATTCCTAAATCGCACCAGTTCCCTTAGACTATCGTTACTAATAAGATATCAAAATTTCAAATTTTTTGTGACTGCCCAAAAAATATCAAAAATTTTAATTCGTTATCGTTTGAAAAATATAAAAACAAAGAAAAACACCTAAAAAAATTTCCAAATCGCACCAGTAAACTTAGAATATCGATACGAATAAAATAAAAATAATTCACATTTTTTCGTGACTGCTCGAAAAATATCTAAAATTTTAATTCGTTATCCTTTGAAAATTATATAAACAAAGAAAAACACCTAAAAAAATTTCCAAATCGCACCAGTAAACTTAGAATATCGATACGAATAAAATAAAAATAATTCACATTTTTTCGTGACTGCTCGAAAAATATCTAAAATTTTAATTCGTAAACTTTTGAAAAATATAAAAATCAAGAAAAAGTCATAAAAACACCTCAAAAAATTCTCGAATCCCACTAGTCACCTTATAATATCGATATGAATAGAGTATCAAAATTTCATATTTTTTTGTGACTTCAAGAAAAATATCAAAAAAATTAATTTGTAAACGTTCAAAAAATATAAAAACTAAGAAAAAGACATAAAAACACCCTAAAATATTACCGAATTGCACTTGTCACCTTAGAATATCGATACGAATAATATAATCAAAATTTCTCATTTTTTCGTGATTGTCCAAAAAATATCAAAAAAATTAGGCTTAAGTCGTCTGCGGCCGTTAGAGTTGTCTGCATAATTCATTTCAACACTTCAACTAAGTCTTGTACCTATATGTGTACTACACTCTCTTTGTCATGTCAGCGAAAATTGTTCAATAGATATTCATTTTGAACAATAAAAGTGTTCAATAGGTACAAACCTTAGTTGAGATGTTTAAATGAATTATGCGGACAACTTTAAGGGCCGCATATAACTTAAGCCAAAATGTTAATTCGTAAACGTCCGAAAAATATAAAAATCAAGAAAAAGACATAAAAACACCTCAAAAATTCTCAAATCGCACTTGTAAGCTTAGAATATCGATACAAATAGAATATTGAAATTTCACATTTTTTCCGTGACTGTCTGACAAATATAAAAAAATTTAATTTGTAAACGTCCGAAAAATATAAAAATCAAGAAAAGGACAAAAAAAAACACCTCAAAAAGTTCCTAAATCGCACCAGTCACCTTAGAAAATCGATACGAGTATAAAATTTCACATTTTTTTGTGACCGCCCGAAAAATATCACAAAATTTTAATTCGTAAACGTCCGAAAAATATAAAGATCAAGAAAAGACGTTAAAAGACCTCAAAAAATTCCCGAATTGCACCACTCACCTTAGAATATCGATACGTAAAATTTCTAATTTTCACATTTTTTTGTGACTGCCTGAAAAATATCAAAAATTTTAATTCGTAAATGTCCGAAAAATATGAAAATCAAGAAAAACACATATAAACAGATCAAAAAAATTCCCGAATCGTACTAGTCAACTTAGAATATCGATACGAATAGGATATAAAAATTTAACATTTGTTCAAGCCTGCCCTAAAATTATCAAACATTTTGATTCGTAAACGTCTGAAAAATATATAAAGTCAAGACAAAGACATAAAAACACCTCAAAAATATTTCGAATCGCACTAGTCACCTTAGAATATCGATACAAATAAAATATCAAAACTTCACATTTTTCGTTATTGCCCGAAAAATATCAAAAAATTTAATTCGTAGAGGTCTGGGAAATATAAAATCATGAAAAAGACGTAAAAAACCTCAAAAAATTACCGAATCTTACATGTAACCTTAGAATATAGATGCGAATAAAATATTAATATATCACATTTTTTCGTGACTACCCAAAAAATATCAAAAAATTTAATTCATAAAAGTACAAAATATATTAAAATCAAGATATAAAATCACCTCAAAAAAATCTCAAATCGCACCTGTCAACTTAGAATATTGATGCGAATAGGATATCAAAATATTTGCATTTTTTCGTAACAACCCAAAAAATACCAAAAAGTTTAATTCGTAAATGTCTGAAAAATATAATAGTCAAGAAAAAGACATAAAAACACCTCAAAAAATTCCCAAATCGCACTAGTCACCTAAGAATATCTATACGAATAGAATATCAAATTTTCACATTTTTCGTGACTGCTCAAAAAATATCAAAATATTTAATTAGTAAACGTTTGAAAAATATAAAAATTAAGAAAAAGACTTAAAAACACCTCAAAAAATTTCCGAATCGTACCTATCACCTTAGAATATCGATACAAAAAAAAAATCACATTTTTTCATGACATCCCGAAAAATATCAAGAATTTTAATTCCTAAAGGTCCGAAAAATATAAAAACTAAGAAAAAGACATAACAACACCTCAAAAAATTCATTAATCACACCAGTCAACTTAAAATATCGATACGAATAAAATATCAAAATTTCACATTTTTTCGTGGCTGTCCGAAAAATATCAAGAAAATATCGATAAAAACACCTCAAATTTTGTTTGAATCGCACCAGTCACCTTAGAATATCGATACAAATAGAATATCAAAATTTCAATATTTTTCATGACTGATTGAAAAATATCAAAAATTTTAATTCGTAAACTTCTGAAAAATATGAAAATCAACAAAGAGACATAAAAACACCTCAAAAAATTTCCTAATCGCACCAGTCACTTTAGAATATCGTTACAAATAAAATATATCTATATTTCACATTTTTTAGTGACTGCCTGAAAAATATCAAAAAATTTAATTCGTAAACGTC
>NW_006239162.1:940480-940839 GCF_000226075.1 Solanum tuberosum
TGAAAAATATAAAAATCAAGAAAAAGACATAAAAACACCTCAGAAAATTCTCGAATCGCACCAGCCACCTTAGAATATCGATACGAATGAAATATCAAAATGAAATATTTTTTCATGAGTGCCCGAAAAATATAATTCATAAACGTCCGAAAAATATAAAAATTAAGAAAAAGACATTAAAACACATCAAAAAATTCCCAAATGACACCCGTCACCTTAGAATATCGATACGAATAAACTATCAAAATTTCACATTTATTCGTAACAGCCCGTAAAATATCAAATATTTTAATTCTTAAACGTCCAAAAAATATGTAAATCAATAAAAAGACATAAAAACACCTCAAAAAATTCCTGAA
>NW_006239162.1:940924-940996 GCF_000226075.1 Solanum tuberosum
TGCCTGAAAAATATCAAAAAATTTAATTCGTAGAAGTCTGAAAAATATAAAAATCAAGAAAAAGACATAGAA
>NW_006239162.1:941027-945331 GCF_000226075.1 Solanum tuberosum
CGAATCGCACCTGTCACCTTAGAATATCAATAGGAATAAAATATCAAATTTTCACGTATTTTCGTGACTGCTCAAAAAATATAAAAATATTTAAATCGTAAACGTCCGAAAAATATAAAAATCAAGAAAAAGACAAATAAACACATCAAAAAATTCTCGAATCGCACCAGTCACCTTCAAATATCGATACGAATAAAATATCAAAATTTCACATTTTTTTGCGACTGCCCAAAACATATCAAAAATTTTAATTTGTAAACGTTCGAAAATTATACAAATCAAGAGAAAGACATAAAAACACCTCAAAAAATTTCTGAATCGCACCAGTCACCTTAGAATATTGATACAAATAAAATATAAAATTTTCACATTTTTACGTGATTGCCTGAAAAATATCAAAAAATTTAATTCGTAAACGTTCGAAAAATCTAAAAATCATGGAAAAAGACATAAAAAACCTCAAAAAATTCCCGAATCTTACCTGTAACCTTAGAATATCAATGCGTATAAAATATTAAAAAATTTCACATTTTTTCGTGACTGCCCAAAAAATATCAAAAATTTTAATTTATAAAAGTCCCAAAAAATATTAAAATCAAGACATAAAAACACCTCAAAAAATTCACGAATCGCACCAGTTACCTTAGAATATCGATGCGAATAAAATTTCACATTTTTTCGTGACTGCCTGAAAAATATTTAAAATTTTAATTTGTAAACCTCTGAAAAATATAAAAATCATGAAAAAGAGATAAAAAACCTCAAAAAATTCCTGAATCTTACCTGTTACCTTAGAATATTGATGCGAATAAAATATTAATATTTCTTATGACTACCCGAAAAATATCAAAAAATAATATTAAAATCAAGACATAAAAACACCTCAAAAATTTTTCGAATTGCACCAGTCACCTTTGAATATCTATGCGAATAAAATATTAAAATTTCATAATTTTTTCATGGCTACCCAAAAAATATCAAAAATTTAAATTCGTAAACGTCCGAAAAATATAAAAATCAATAAAAAGACATAAAAAAACCTCAAAAAATTTCCGAATCTCACCAGTCACCTTAGAATATCGATATGAATAAAATATCAAAAATTCACATTTTTTCGTGACTGCCCGAAAATATTATAAATTTTAATTCGTAAACGTCTGAAAAATATAAAAATTAAGAAAAGAAATAAAAACACCTCAAAAAATTCCCAAATCTCACATGTCACCTTAGAATATCGATACGAATAAAATATCAAACTTTTGCTTTTTTCGTGACTGCCTGAAAATATCAAATTTAAATTCGTAAACGTTCGAAAAATATAAAAATCAAGTAAAAGAAACAAAAACACCTCAAAAAATTCCCGAATTGCTCCAGTCACCTTAAAATATCGATACGATTAAAATATCAAATTTTCACATTTTTTCGTGACAACCCGAAAAATATAAAAACACATAAAAAAATTCCCGAATCGCACCACTCACCTTAGAATATCGATACGAATAAAATAACAAAATTACATATTTTTTTGTGACTGCCCGAAAAATATAAAAATTAAGAAAAAGACATAAAAACACCTCAAAAAATTCCCAAATCTCACATGTCACCTTAGAATATCGATACGAATAAAATATCAAATTTCACATCTTTTTAGTGACTGTCCGAAAAATATAAAAATCAAGAAAAAGACATAAAAACACCTCAATAATTCTCGAAACGCACCAGTCACCATATAATATCGATACAAATAAAATAACAAAATTTCACATTTTTCGTGACTGCCTGTAAAATATAAAAAAATTTAAATCGTAAACGTCCAAAAAATATAAATATCAAGAAAAAGATAGAATAACACGTTAAAAATTCTTGAATCACACCAATCACCTTAGAATATCGATAAGAATGAAATATCAAAATTTCACATTTTTTTGTGACTGCCCAAAAAATATCAAAATTTTTAATTGGTAAACGTCTGAAAAATATAAAAATAAAGAAAAAGACATAAAACCACCTCAAAAAAATTTCCGAATTGCACCTGTCACCCTAGAATAACGATACAAATAAATTATCAAAATTTCACATTTTTTCGTGACTACCCAAAAAATATCAAAATTTTTAATTGGTAAACGTCTGAAAAATATAAAAATAAAGAAAAAGACATAAAACCACCTCAAAAAAATTTCCGAATTGCACCTGTCACCCTAGAATAACGATACAAATAAATTATCAAAATTTCACATTTTTTTGTGACTGCCCAAAAAATATCAAAAATTTTAATTCGCTAACATTCGAAAAATATAAAAAACAAGAAAAAGACATAAAATGTAACATCCCACTAGTTTAAAGAACTAGAAAGAGTGATTTTTGGAAAGAATGAAAAATCTTGAAAATTGACTAAGTTTAGTGTGGATTTTGGGTCAACTTCAAATGATCATAACTCCTAGCTTAGGATGAGTTAGGTTTTCTTACAGATACCGTAAGAAAGATCTTGGAATTATCTTTCCAAAGCCATCAAGTTTGCGCAATTCCGAGTTCGTATGTGTGAGATATGACCATTTGAAGTTGAGTTGTTTAGATAAGGAAAGTTCAATCCGAATTTTGGAAGGGTAGTTTGGTCTTTTCCTTACCCAATTATTTTATTCCATTTTTGGGAGTTTAATTGGGGTCTAACTAGAATTAGATCAGTTTAGACAATTGAAAATTCACGCTAGGGCTTGGAGAAAAGAGAAAAGAGGAGAAAGGAGAAGAAAGTTCAAGATTTGTCAAGATTGTGCGAGTTTGGTTGTGATTTCGCCAAGGATTAAATCCTACGAGGTATGTCAGATCACATAGCATTGGGTTAGTTCACCCACGCGTCAATCATGATTCAATTTAGCAAAGTTGTATTGTTTTGAAAGCAAATCTTATGAGTTCTTGATGATAATTCGTTTGAAATCTTGTGGGTTCTTGTAGTTGAAGTTTCTTGAGTTTGATTCATGAATTTAGGTGTGATTTCGAGTAAAATCTTACATATATTTAGGATATAGTTGATTCTAAGTATTTGGGGAAAGAACCAAGTTGAAATAGGGGGTTTAAAGTTAAAAAACGAAGAAGAAAAGTCAGAGTTTTCTGGGCAGGGGCCTGGGGCGCCACCCCGGCCAGAGTGCCCCAACTGGGCCTCTAAATGTTGGGCTCTGCTGCGCCGCACCAGCCAGAGCACCGAAACCCAGTGCCTGAATTTCATGCTCTGGCGCCCCGCGCCAGGGACGCCAGTTCGTCCACCTTTTCCCCCTTCTTTCCGTACTAGTTCCTTAGCAACGTACCTATGTTTTCTAGTTGATTCCAACACTCTTAGGTACATCTAAACAACATGAAATCATCCATAAACATGAGATCATGAACCTTGAATCCATAATTCAATTCAAGAAATGTTTTGAGTCAAGTCAAAAGGTTAAGATGTCAAGTCAAGTTGAGTTCAAAGAGTTTTCCAAAAGTCTTTCACAAACGTTTTAACTTTGTTTTAAGACTTAAGCTTTGAGTTGAGTAAAGAGTAAGAGTAAAGTTCATTCTTCAAATATTATACGGGAACTAAGTATTCCCAAGAGTTAAAAATGTGTTCACATTTGAGCAAGAAAGGAAACACTGATTTCCAAGAGAGCTTTTAAGCTAAGTTTTGAGTAATTATCTCAAACCAAAGAAAGTTTTTTGTTTTTACAAACATATGATGGGAGTAGTATTGAGCATCGATATGGGGACGAGAGTTCATAATAACTCAAGTCTCCATAAACCATATAGCTTTCATGGGTAGAAAAGGATCATACTTTTTAGATGATTTCTTAGTGCCTTTTAGCATAGACTAGTAGATCCATTTAGTTAAAGCGTTCTATATGAAGGCAAAGTGTAGGACAGTTCTTGCAGCGTGGGCAAGACGTTGTATCATCACTTAGGTTCATAGTGGTGGCTGTCGGTTAGAGAAACTCCCACAATATTATATTACGTTTATGTAATTGAGTTGTTATTGCATTTATTTAACCTATTGAGTTATCATCTATAGTTTTAAATGCTTTGTATAAACTGCACTTTATTGTTGTTTTTACTTTGCATTTGAGTTGAGTTATTCATGAGTTAAGTAAAGCCAAGGTAAGTGTTCCTTTCAGATTTCTTTCAAGCATATGTTATGTTTAGTATTCCCCTTGCATACTCGTACATTTAATGTACTGATTCCAGTTGGCCTGCATCGTATTATGATGCATACACATGTAACCAGGATCTACATCCAGCACCTCGTTGAGCATTCAGAGTCAGTTGGTGAGCCTCCTTGCTTTTCG
>NW_006239162.1:945664-953454 GCF_000226075.1 Solanum tuberosum
AGTCCTAGTTATCGGTGTGAAGCGCGCTGCATCTAAAATTAGGAGGCTGCAACACTTAGGAAATTTTCTCACTTCTTTCACACTCATTTCGTGCGTTAGAGTTTGATCTTTAAAAAGTTTCCTCTAACTCATGCTTGCGCATGTCTTTCAGTTAATCATGCCTCCACGAAGAGCTGTCAGAGGTCATCCTGCTAGGCGTAACGTTGAGGAGCAAGGGGTCCCAAATGCACCTGAAGTGCAACATCAAAGAGAGGTCACCAATGCCGAATTTCGGGAAGCAATCTGAATGCTAAGTCAGGCTTTGACAGACCAAGTTAGGCAATAGAGAGGGGCTCGACAGGAAGAGGTTGATACTTCGAGGATCCACGAGTTCCTAAGGATGAATCCTCCAAGCTTCACTGGTTCAAGCACTACTGAGGATCCGGAAAATTTTGTAGAGGAACTGGAAAATGTATTTGAGGTTATGCACGTTGCCAATGATGAGCGAGTGGAACTAGCTGCATACCAACTGAAGAATGTTGCTAGGACTTGGTTTGACCAATGGAAAAAGAACAGGGCTGCGGATGCACCAATTTTGTCTTGGGCAAGGTTTGAGAAGGCTTTCTTGGGGATTTTCTTTCCTCGAGAATTGAGAGAGGCTAAGGTACGAGAGTTCCTTACCCTTAAGAAAGATTCACTAAGTGTTCATGAGTACAACTTGAGGTTCACCCAACTTTCCCGATATGCTCCGGAGATGGTTGCGGATATGAGAAGCAGGGTGAGTCCTTTTGTTGCTGGGTTGTCCCGTCTGTCAAGAAAAGAGGGCAAGGCAGCCATGCTAATTGGGGACATGGATATAGCAAGGTTGATGGTGTTTGTGCAGCAGGTTGAGGAAGAGAAACTGAGGGATATGAAGGAGTTTAGAAATAAGAAAGTGAAGACAGGGAATGGGTCTGGGCAGTAGAAGAGTATGCGAACCGGTCTTCATTTCAGCAAAAGCAAAATGGACCTGCTCCATCATCTGCTAGTGCACCTCCACCAAGAAACAAAGGTGAGTACAATGGTCAGAATTCACAGAAATTCAGAGCCATACCTGCACAGTCTCAAGCAGTGTGGCACAAGGAGGTAATTGGGCTCCTGCATGTTCTAAATGTGGTAGGACTCACCCAGGTAAGTGTCGTGATGTATCTACAGGTTGTTTCAAGTGTGGACAAGAGGGTCATTTCATGAAAGAGTGCCCTAAGAACCGACAAGGTAATGGAAATTAGGGCAATAGAGCCCAATCTTCTTCAATTGCTTCACCAGATAAGGATGTACCTAGAGGAGCTACTTCCGGCATTGGCGGAGGAGAAAACCGCCTTTATGCAATCACTAGTCGTCAAAAGCAAGAGAATTCTCCAGTTGTTGTCACTGGTATGATCAAAGTTTTTACTCTTGATGTTTATGCTTTGGTAGACCCAGGAGTAAGTTTATATTTTGTGACTCCTTATGTTGCAAATAATTTTGATGTTCTTCCTGAGAAACTTTGTGAACCCTTTTGTGTTTCTACACCTGTTGGGGAGTCTATTCTAGTTAAGCGAGTATATCGTGATTGTGTCATTTCCATCAATCACAAGGACACCATGGCTGATTTAGTTGAGTTAGACATGGTAGATTTTGATGTCATTCTAGGTATGGACTGGCTTCATGCCTGTTATGCCTTCATTGATTGTAGAACTTGAGTTGTTAGGTTTCAAATTCATAATGAGCCAGTTATAGAGTGGAGTAGTAGCTCAAAAGTTCCTAAGAGTCGTTTCATTTCATACCTTAAGGCGAGAAAGTTAGTTTCCAAGGGGTGTGTCTATTATTTAGTTTGAGTTAATGACTCTAGTGTTGAGATACCTCCTATTCAGTCAGTTTCAGTAGTAAAAGAGTTTCCAGAAAGACTCCTCTTGATAGAGAAATAGACTTCGGTATAGATATTCTTCCAGATACCCATCCTATCTCTATTCCTCCATATATAATGGCACTAGCAGAGTTAAAAGAGCTATAAAACAGTTGAAAGATCTCCTTGACAAGGGTTTAATTCGACCAAGTGTCTCACCTTGGGGCTCTCTGGTTCCCTTAGATGTGTATAGACTACCGTCAGTTGAACAAGGTTACCATCAAGAATAAGTACCCTCTTCCAAGAATTGATGATCTTTTCAATCAGCTTCAAGGTGCCTCTTGTTTTTCGAAAATAGACCTGAGATCAGGCTACCATCAGTTGAAAGTAAGGGAGTGTGATATTCCAAAGACAACATTTAGGACCCGTTATGGTCATTATGAGTTTCTGGTCATGTCGTTCAGTTTAACTAATGAAGCTGTAGCGTTCATGGACCTTATGAATAGAGTATTCAAACCTTATTTAGGTATGTTTATTATCGTGTTCATCGATGACATACTAATCTATTCGAGGAATGAAAAAGACATGCTAGTCATCTCAGAATAGTCCTCCAAACTCTAAAGGATAAGGAGTTGTATGCTAAGTTCTCTAAATGTGAGTTTTGGCTTGAGTATGTGGAATTCTTAGGCCATATTATTGCCGGTGATGGAATTAGAGTTGACACTCAGAAAATAGAAGCAGTGCAGAATTGGCCTAGACCCATATCTCCAACTGATATTAAGAGTTTCTTGGGGTTGGCTGGATATTATAGAAGGTTCGTCGAGGGATTTTCATCAATTTCATCCCCTTTGACCAAGTTAACCCAGAAAATAGTTAAGTTTTAATGGTCTGAAAATTGTGATAAAAACTTTTAAGAATTGAAAAAGAGCTTGACTACTGCTCCAGTATTAACATTACCGGAAGGTACGCAAGGCTTTGTTGTATATTGTGATGCGTCCAGAGTTTGATTGGGTTGTGTGTTAATGCAGAATGACAAAGTTATAGTTTGTGCCTCCAGACAGCTTAAGGTTCACGAGAGGAAATGCCCAACCTATGACTTAGAGTTGGCTGCCGTAGTATTTGCTTTAAAAATATGGCTCATTACCTTTATGGTGTTCATGTAGATGTGTTCACTAATCATAAGAGCATTCAATATGTGTTTAGTTAGAAAGAGCTTAATCTCAAGCAAATGAGGTGGTTAGAATTACTCAAGGATTATGACATGAGTATTCTTTATCACCCAGGTAAGGCTAATGTTGTTACTGATGCCTTGAGTAGATTGTCTATGGGTAGTACCACCCATTTTGAGGAAGATAAGAAAGAGTTAGCAAAAGATGTGCATAGACCGGAACGATTAGGAGTTCGACTAATGGATTCCATAGAAGGAGGAGTAGTGGTGATGAATGGGGCTGAATCATCATTAATGTCAGAAGTAAAAGAGAAGCATGACCAAGATCCCATTTTGCTTGAATTGAAGACAAATGTTCATAAGTAGAAAGTAATGGCTTTTGAACAAGGGGGAGATGGTGTATTGAGGTATCAAGATAGGTTGTGTGTACCAAGGGTGGATGAACTTCAAGAAAGAATTATGGAGGAAGCTCATAGCTCTAGATATTCTATCCATCCGGGTTCCACAAAGATGTATTGTGACTTGAGAGAAGTCTATTGGTGGAGTAGTATGAAGAAGGGCATTGCAGAGTTTGTTGCTAAGTGTCTGAATCGCCAACAAGTTAAAGTAGAACACCAAAGGCCCGGTGGTATGGCTCATAATATAGAGATTCTAGAATGGAAGTGGGAGATGATCAATATGGATTTCATCACAGGTTTATCAGGGTCTCGCAGGGAATATGATTCGATTTGGATGATTGTAGATCGAATGACTAAATCATCCCACTTTTTGCCAGTAAAGACTACCCATTCAGTTGAAGATTATGCTAAGTTGTACATTCAAGAAGTAGTGAGACTTCATGTAGTTCCGTTCTCCGTTATTTCAGATAGAGGTGCACAATTTACTGCACAGTTCTGGAAATCTTTTCAGAAAGGCTTGGGTTCAAATGTGAACTTAAGTACTGCCTTTCATCCTCAGACTGATGGGCAAGCAGAACGCACCATTCAAACCTTAGAGGATATGTTGAGGGCATGTGTGATTGATTTCAAAGGAAATTGGGATGATCACCTACCTCTTATTAATTTGCTTACAACAATAGTTACCACTCTAGCATCGAGATGGCTCCTTATGAAGCTCTTTATGGGAGAAGATGCAGATCTCCTATTGGATGGTTTGAAGTTGGTGAAGCTGGGTTGATAGGACCAGACTTAGTTCATCAAGCTATGGAGAAGGTGAAAGTCATCCAAGAGAGGTTGAAAACAACACAGAGTCGTCAGAAATCCTACACTGATATGAGGAGAATGGTGTTAGAGTTTGAAGTAGATGATTGGGTCTACTTGAAAGTTTCACCCATGAAAGGTGTTATGAGATTTGGTAAGAAAGGAAAGCTTAGTCCCCGTTATATTGGCCCTTACAGAATATCCTTGGTAATGTATCTTATGAATTGGAGCTACCAAACGAGTTAGCAATGGTTCATCCGGTATTCCACGTCTCCATGTTGAAAAAGTGCATGGGCGATTCTTCACTTATCATACATACTAAAGATATTGGTATCAAGGATAGCTTATCATACGAGGAGATTCCCGTTCAGATCCTAGATCGCCAAGTCTGCAAGTTGGGGACTAAGGAAGTAGCATCAGTCAAAGTCCTTTCGAGGAACCAGTTTGTTGAGGAAGCTACTTGGGAAGCTGAGGAGGATATGAAGAAGAGATATCCACATCTCTTTGATCCTGGAGAAATTCTAGATCAACGTACTAATTATGTTCTTAGTACTCTTTGAATTATATACTTGGTGTATTAGATTTGCTTGTTGGGTGTCTGAATTAAATTGAATGTTTGATGTTACGCCCTTAGCTTACTAAGAGTAATCTCATTCGACGACGAATGTTCCATGGGGGAGATATTGTAACATCCCGCTAATTAAGAACTAGAAAGAGCTAAAATTGCAAAGAGTGATTTTTGGAAAGAATGAAAAATATGGAAAATTGACAAAGTTAAGTTAAGTGTGGGTTTTTGATAAACTTCAAATGACCATAACTCCTATATCAAGATGATTTAGGTGTTCTTTCAGATACCGTAGGAAAGATCTTGGAATTATCTTTCCAACGCCGGTGAGTTTGTGCAATTTCGAGTTCGTATGTGTGACATATGCCTATTTGAAGTTGGGCTGTTTGGATAAGGAAAGCCCAATCCGGATTTTGGAAGGGTAGTTTGGTATTTTCTCTACCCAATTATTTTATTCCGTTTTTGAGAGTGTAATTGGGGTCTAATTAGAATTAGATCAGTTTAGACAATTGAAAATTCACGCTAGGGCTTGGAGAAAAGAGAAATGAGGAGAAAGGAGAAGAAAGTTCAAGATTCGTCAAGATCGTGTGAGTTTGGTTGTGGCTTTCGCCAAGGATTTAATCCTACGAGGTATATGAGATCACATAGCTTGGGTTAGTTCACCCATGCGCCAATCATGATTCAATTCAGCAAAGTTGTATTGTTTTGAAAGCAAATCTTATGAGTTCTTGATGATAATTCATTTGAAATCTTGTGGGTTCTTGTTGTTGAAGTTTCTTGAGTTTGATTCATGAATTTAGGTGTGATTTCGAGTAGAATCTTACATATATTGAGGATATAGTCGATTCTAAGTGTTTGGGGAAAGAACCAAGTTGAAATAGGGGGTTTAGAGTTGAAAAACAAAGAAGAAAAGTCGATGTTTTCTGGGCAGGGGCCTGGGGCGCCTCCCCAGTCAGATCACCCCAACTGGGGCTCTGAATGTTGGGCTCTGGGGTGCCACGCTAGCAAGAGCACCCCAAATGGGGCTCTGAATGTTGGGCTCTGGGGCGCCACGCTAGCAAGAGCACCCCAACCCAATGCCTGAATTTCATGCTCTGGCGCCCCGTGCCTCTTAAAGCGCCAGGGACGCCAGTTCTTCCACCTTTTCCCCTTCTTCCCGTACTAGTTCCTTAGCAACGTACCTATATTTTGTAGTTGATTCCAACATTCTTAGTTACGTCTAAACATCATGAAATCATCCACAAACATGAGATCATGAACCTTGAATCCATAATTCAAATCAAGGAAAGTTATGAGTCAAGTCAAAAGGTTAAGATGTCAAGTTAAGTTGAGTTCAAAGAGTTCTCCAAAAGTCTTTCACAAACGTTTTAACTTTGTTTTAAGATTAAGCTTTGAGTTGAGTAAAGAGTAAGAGTAAAGTTCATTCTTCAAAGATTATACGGGAGCTGAGTATTCTTAAGAATTAAAATGTTTTCACATTTGAGCAAGAAAGAAAACACCAATTTCTGATGTTCGACGTAATCAACTGACGCTATTTCGGTTCAAGTGCCAAACGATCGCGTGTAGTGATATAACCCATCCAAGGGTTGGGATCGTTACCACAGGGAGTGGTTTTGAGATTTAGTAGAAAAATAAAATCAAGTTCTAATTAGTCATAGCTATAAATATTAACGAATAAAAACATACTAAATCGAAGGAGTGACGTAAGCGTCAATTATCGATGGGGGTTTGTATTAATTAGCAACTAAAAAAAAGAGTGAAAATATAAGAAAACGAGATATGGAAACGGGATTCTTGGGATGTGATACGAATACGGGTTAAACTAGACTATCAGGTACATGCTTTTGATAGTAAATTGTTGAGCATTTGTAACTAGGCTAGAATATAGTGGGGTTAATTCTCTCTCGAGCAACTTACCCTGAATCAACTCGGTTTCTCTCGAATACTGAGTTGCCACCTTAAGCACAACCTCCGCCTTAGCCCATTCACTCTCTTGAGCTGAATGTGTGGGAGAAGGACTAGGATTCACTCTCTCGATCTGAACCCATGTCGACCCAATGCCACCGACTATCAATTTAGTAGTCTTAGTTTTACGACCTCTCTCTCGAGCAAGCCAAAGACACTAAGATGAAATCATATTTGCAACTACAATCCCCATTAAGTTCATACAAAAACTACTAAACAAAATCACATCTAAACAACAAATAAACCATCAACAAGCAAGACCCAACATATAATTTAACCCCATATTCACAAAATCACACCCCAAGAATTCAGGTTTTAGCTAGACATGTAAAAGAGATAAAGATTTAAACCAATATCAGTTTTCATCAACTGGTATGAAGAATTAAGTCTTAAAACACGTCAAGAGTGAAGAATCTTCGAGACCCACATCCAATTTCTTGGAGTTGAAACCCTTTGAATCTTCAAGGTCTTAGAAAAACGTCTCCAAAAACCTCTAAAACTTAAAACTCTCCAAAAACTGTAAAAGTTCAAAAAATAGAAGTGATATGATATTAGAAATTTAAGCAAGTATTTATAGTGTTTGAAAATTTGTGCTGCGGAGGACCATTCGGCGCAGTTAGTCGGGATCACCGATACGCTCGATGATCCGCCTTTTGGTTGATTTCATCGCCTTTCTGCTTTAGCCTTCAGCCTCTTAGCATTTTGAGTCGTTGGGCGATATGGTACTGCTTCGCGGAACTGATCGGCGACGCGTTGACTGTTCCATTTCATCGCCAACTTGACCTTTTCCTTCAGGGCTCAGCACACTGGAACAAAAAGCGATCTCCAGGCCCATCGACGACTCGCCAACTGGGCTCGGCGATCTTCATGCCTTCATTTCTTCGTTCTTTTCAGCCGCCTTGTTCTTTCTTGCCAAGTAGCGTCCATGCTTTGCCTCAAATTCTAAAAACCTGAAACTTAAAGATTTCCATCAGATATTGAGACAAAATATGGATTTGAGGACACTAATTCTATCAAAATATAGCCCTAAATGAGTCCAAATTGTGGACT
>NW_006239162.1:953554-954597 GCF_000226075.1 Solanum tuberosum
AAGCTCAACAAAGGAAATCAAATGCCCTCACACAAATAATGATTCCATGTTCACACACAATGGTTTAATCATTTAAAATTCTAGAATCAAATGCAACGCTCACTCTAACAAAGAAGAACATAATAAATGCTTTCACCCATAGATTTACCCATATTTTCCAATCAAAAATTATTTCAGCTCACTCAAGATTAAAAAGGTCTTTTCAAGGCTTGCAATGGGGCTGAGTGCAAAGGTATGGTCATTTAGGCTCAATGACTTTCATCCTCGTGAAATGTGGTGCTTTCAACACTCTCTTTCCTCTTCTTTCATCAATTTCTTTAGTGCTCATAAGTCATCCCATTATTGATGAGTCCACAAATTAGACTCATTTAGGGCTTTATTTTAATAGAAATAGTGTCCTCAAATGCTTATTTAGTTTAAATATCTGATGAAAACACTTAAGTTTCAGGTATTTGAAGGTTTAGTGGAAGCATGGACACTTAGGTGCAAAAAGGAACAAAAAGGCTGAAAAGAATGAGAAAATCAAGGCCTGAGGATCGCCGAGTTCACTTGGCGAGTCGCTGAAGGGTCTCACTTCACCTTTTTTTCTAGTGTGCTGAGCCTGAAGGAAAGGATCAAGTCGGTGGAAAAAGGGAGCGTCGGCGCATCGCCGAGAATTCCGCGAAGCAGTACTATGTCGCCCAATGACCCAGAGCATAACAATGCCGAAGGATGGTGCAAGATGGCGATGAACTACACCAAAGGGAGAATCGCCGAGTTGATCGGCGATTCCGACTAATGTCATCGAATGATCTGTTGCAACACAGATTTTTGAAAACTATAAATACTCGTTGAGAGTTATAGATTTGAAGTATCAGATTTTTAGTAAGAGATTTTTAGTGTGAAACAATTAATATAATTTTAGTACTTTTAATTTTTGCTTTGAGTTTTAGAGGATTTTGAAAACTTGAAGAAGAAGAGGGTTTCATCTCCAAGGATTTAGACTTGGTTCTCTTGATTTCTTCATTCTTGGCCTATAACAAGACTTAAATCTTCATACCCAT
>NW_006239162.1:954638-960232 GCF_000226075.1 Solanum tuberosum
TTGGGTCTTGCTTGCTGATATGTTAGATGTATTTTAATGGTGATTTCACCTAGTGGTTGTGGTTTAATTTAATGGGTTTGTAGTTGCAAATACAAAACCACCCATGTGTTTTCGGCTTTCTCAAGAGAGAGGTCGCGAAACCAAGACCGATAGACTGCTGGCCTAAGGAGTGGGTCGACATGAGGTTCAGCCCGAGAGGGTGAGCCCTAGTCCCATATCCTAACACTCAACTCGAGAGAGTGAGTGGGTAAGGTGTAGGCTGGTCTTCATGCGTCAAGTGGGCATCCGAGAAGAACCCATTTGAAATGGGGTAAGTTGCTCGAGAGAGAATTTATTCCCACATATAGCTTAGCCTAGTCACTATTACTCTACAAATTTTCTATCGAAAGCATGTACCCAATAATTTAGATTAACCCATATTCTGGTCACATCCCAAGAATCCTGTCTCATTCATAGATTTCTTCTTTATTTCTACTGTTTTTGCTAAACTTGTGACAAAACCCCCAAATAGATATTTGACACTTTTGTGTCCCCCTTTAACTTACAATATTTTTAATCGTTAATGTCTTTAGCTACGACTAGTTAGAACTGAATTTTATTTTTCTATTAATTCTCGAAACCACTCCCTTGGGACTCGATCCCAACCCTTGGTTGGGTTATAATACTATTGCACGATCGTAGATACTTGCATTGGAAGTTGTGTCATTGATTACACAAACATCAAAATGGCGCCGCTGCAGGGGAGTGGTGTTATTTGAAAATTCTTAGATTAGTAAAATTTTTGTTCTTCTTAGTTGTAGTTTACTCACTTATTCTTTAGTTTTATTTTGTTGGTTTGTGTGTATCCAAACAGAGGAAGTGAGCATGGCGAGCTATACTCGGGGGTCAATGGAGTTTCCCCCATTAGAGGTAATGATGTTTCAAGATCGTATCCTCACCTTCAAACAATTGGAGGGTGAACGGATCCATAAATCATGGGCAAGGTTTAATGAACTGATCAATCAATGCCCAAATCATGACATTCCCGAAATAGCTCTCCTTAATTGTTTCTACAGAAGTCTTGGTCCTGGAAACAAGAGGTTGGTTGACCAACTTATTCTGGGAGGCATCGCGAAACAACCATATGTGATAGCAGCTCAACTGCTTAATCAAATGGCTAAAACGAATCAAGAAGCAGAAAATGACTTCATGTTGGCCTCCCTATAACTCATATGGATGAGTTGGCAAAAAAGATGGTGAAGATTGAAGTCCAGTGTAAAAGGAAGGATAAATACATCCCTCCTTATGAGCAAATAAGTCTCAAGGACAATAAGGTTAAAAGTCTTGAGGGAATGCTCTCAATCATTCTCCACAAGGTAACTGAGCAAGATAGAGAGCTGAAAGAAATGAAGGAAGACATTGAAGGAATGAAGCGGATGATTTGGTCTCATTCCAGAGCTGTCCAGCTGCTAGAGAACCTCATGGGTTATGCGTCGCTCGATCTCCACTCGCAACAAAATGGGGGGTTGCCTGGTGATACCAAGGCTAACCCCAAAAATGGAGTTTGAGTACTGATTTACGTCGCGCCATGACGTTAACTAAGATGTTGTTTGGGAGGCAACCCAAAACCCTTAAATGCTTGTAGTATGTTATTATTGAAATAAGGGTGTCTTGATTTTGTAGGATTGGGCATGAAAAGTTTGTGAAAAGTGCAGGATGAATTACACAAGTTCAATTGGTGAATCACCGACTAGATCAGAGACCTCGACAAAGACCGCCGTTTGGATCTTCACCTTGACTGAAGGTCCTATAAAACTCGGTGAGGTAGATAGACACTCGGCGAATCACCGAGTAGCGAATTGAAAACAACTAATGTCGCCGAATGGGTGAGATCTGAATGGTTTTTATAAATCCACGTGTTTTGACTTTCAACCTTTTTCACATTCTCTCACTCTCAATTTTTGCAAAATCGCACCTACTTAGTATTTTCAAAATTTTCGTATCTCGTGAGTATTTTAGCTGATTTAGTAGTGCTTGGATCTGTACTAATCTTCTGCCTAGCATCACAATCTTGACTTGATATGATTAAAAGGTAAGTCCTCAAAACCCTGCATTTAATTGTGATAATTATACTCTCATTGCAAGCAATTTTATCCCATGTTGTGTACTGTGCCTTTATGAAAAATTTAGACTATTCAAGCGCCTCTTTTGATTTGCTAGTCCAACCCATCTGCTCTAAACTTTGGAATCCCGTTCTAATGATTTAGCATGAATGAAATTTTATGAGGTGCTCATGCATACTGTTTAAGTTGAGCAAAGGGAAAAACTATAAGCTTGGTTAATCTAGTGTATGTTTTGATTTTGTTTTCGAGGGTTGCGGGTTGAAATCAGGAAGATAGAGGGAAACAGGCACTATGAGTCGATTGGCAAGTTAGGTCAAGCTCGCCAAACCACTCAGCGGTTCGCCTATTGACCCCATCTCATCTTTAATTTCATGCTACTTGAGACATGAATTCTGAAGCTTTCGACGAAAGTATCCTCGATCACCCCTTGTCTGCACCCCCTTACCTTTATTGCACTGTAACTTTCGGTGGATAAGGCACTGCTCGCCAAAGCAACTCGGCGATTCGCCAATCTATTCGGCGAGATAATCTACAATTGTTTCCCCATGAATTTGATTTAGTTGTTTTAACTTCTTCCCAAATTCTTCGCAGAAATGGCTAGAACTAAAGTTGCAAGAGAAAGCAGGTCACCTCAAGGTAAAACAAAAGGGATTAAAATCAATGAGGATGCAGCTGCATCCAGAAGCAAGGTTGCTAAACTTTCCACAGTTGGTGGGAAAGGCAAAGGCAAGGAAAAGATCTTTGAACTATCAGATTCTAGCACTGACAGTGATGGATTTTTTTATAGAAATGACCCCAACCAATCCGGAAGCGAAGATGTGGGTTCTAATGAGGATGATCTGTTAATGGCACAGAGGGCTGAGCGGTGAACTAAGAAGCTGAATGATCCATCCCGGATCAGGAATACCCAGCATACTACTCATACATCTCCAGTTCCAGAGCAAGCAATGGTGTTAGCGCCTCCAGCACAGGGTCCTCCGCCTAAGTCAATGAATCGAGTAAAAGCTGAGGGACTGAGAATAATTCTGGAGGAAAAGCGGTTGTCCATAGACGGGGTTATAGACAGACACCTAGAGATAATGGAATGTCTGAGATACCATAAGTTCCAAATTTTCACCAAGCCCCACGGTCCTTATATCCCAAACTAAGTAAGAGAGTTCTATAGTGCATACAGTGCACTAATACCCCAGAAAAAACAACTAGCAGCAACCTTCAAAGAAGTAGACTATGTGGTTGTTAGAGGCAGAAGGGTGAAGTATGATAGTGAGGCGATTAACGTGGTCTTGGGCATGTCCACAAATATTGGAGATCACTGCCAGCACTTGATCAGAACAAAGAAACTGGATGAGATGAAAAAGTGGTTAGCTCCACTAATTTCAGACGAGACTCCGAAGTGGTTGGCAGAAGAAGCTCCTATTGAAAAGAAAGAACTAAACATAGCAACAAGGTTCTGGTTTGGTTTTATCAGCAGCACAATCATGCCATCCCAAAATGAGTCGATTCTTCGCCTTGCCAAGGCAGCTTGCCTTCATAGAGGAAACACAGATAAATTTGGGAAATCATCGCTTCAGAAATACTCATGAGTGCAAGGAAGAGCCAGACCTCACTTCCATTCCCACTATTGATCACAACATTGTGCAAACAAGATCGCGTACCTCGGGATGCCAAGAAAGATGTGGAAATGATGCCCATAGCCTCTACTGATATCCAAAGGATCGAAGCCGAGTACCTTAAGGATCAAGCAGAAAGGAAAAAGGCAGCATTGGTGGAGTCAGGAAACACAAAATCATCACCTGCAGAGGCACCTCCAGATTCTTCCGCTGCTGCAAGGTCTCCCAGACCTAATGTTGTTGCTGTTATTTCCTGGCCTCCACTCACCCAGGCTTCCCTACTCCGGATAGGACAGCTTGCCCTTTCTGTTGATCGTCGGGCTGCCAATCTAGAGGCCTATATTCCAAGCATGATCCAGATTGTCCTAGCTGATTTTGTGACACCTCTGAGCACTATCATTAATGCCCTAGAGGCCAGGATAGCAGTGTGTGAGCACAACCAAGGGGCCACAGATGAGGTGACAACTTTAAAAGCTACCATTGTTGAGCTGCGAAAAGATGTAAACAACCTGAAGTCCACCGATGTGTCCATGATCTTTGGAACTGTGGGGATTCCAGACATGCCTGCGATGCCCCAGACCACCACTAGACATGGGGAAAGAGCAAAACATATAGCCGATCTTGACTCAGAGGCAGAGACTGACGAAGAGATATGTTTGAGGGAGCTGCAGTGGAAGACATAGGCAAGACCGAAGAAATCATGATAAACGTTGTTGTGCAAGCTTCCTTGGCAAAGGCTCCTGCTGCTAGATCCAGTGGAGCTGGTCTTTCTGGAAGTAACTCTGGGCACTGATGCCCAGATAGATGGAGCGACGATTTAGACAGGATCCCCTCTTTACCTCCCTCTCTGTCTTTCTTTATTTTACATTATGGATATTCTGTGTTAATTGCATTTGAGGACAAATTGCTTTTATTTGTGGTGGGATGAGGCTCACCTTTTGTGTGCTATTTGTGTTCGTGTTTTGTATATATATTTGGGATGTTCCATTTAAAATTTTGTTTACACTGCTTTTTGTGGATGTTTGATCTTATGACTCCCTTTTGTTTTAAACTACAAAAATAATTTTGACCCTTCCGAAAAAATTTCATTTTTCGAAAAATTTTGCCACCTCTTGTGATTGAAAGTGGCTGTTCTTGTACAAATTCAAGTCTCGGTTTTGATCAATACCGATGACTTGAATGGTGCTCTCAATTTAACAAACATGAACGTGCAGCTGCGACGAGACCAAATGAAATTGCATAGACAATATGTGAACTCTTTGCATCTCGTTGTGATTAGCCATTCATCGAATTGATTCTCTTGTAATGACCGTTGCACACTAGCAAAAGTGTGTAGTCTTGTTTGACTTAAGTGTCAATGTCTTGTGTGATGAGCTTACTTTGAACCTTGCATGAATAAACCTAGAATTTACCCCGTTAGTCTGATTGATTTAGTAAGGTGTGCTCTTGAAATGATCTTAGGCAACTTTTGAAGAGTGTGAGCCAAATTTGACATATACCTCTTTTGTGGCCTACCCGTGAGCGTGTGAAACTCTGTTGAACACCCTTTGAGCCTTACCTTTCCTTGGAAGAACCTTGATGAACCCTAGACCTTACTTGACCCACTACCTATAATCCTCTTGATTTGTGGTTTAGTGAATAGCCAACTTAGGCCAAAAGCCTAAGTTGGGGGTATGGTGAAAAGGAAAAGGAGAAGTCAAGAAGTGCAAGAAAAGTCTCCCTTAACCCATGGTGTTGCGGAACAATGGAAACCCTCCATAAAATATAAAAAAAATTGTGGAATAAAAGTACAAAAGAAATTGAGTTTCCAAGCAATCTAGGGAGGTGAATAAAAAAATGACTTAGAAGCACTAGAAAAAGAATTGATAAAGAAAAAGAAGGG
>NW_006239162.1:960832-967255 GCF_000226075.1 Solanum tuberosum
TTACTACGCCTTTTGTTCCAGTGTGCTGAGCCTAAACGAAAGAATCAAGTCGTGGGAAAAAGGGAGCAGTCGGTGCATCACCGAGAAGTTTCGTGAAACAGTACTATGTCGCCCAATGACCTAGAGCACAACGATGCCGAAGGATGGTGCAAGACGGCGATGAACTACACCAAAGGGAGAATCGCCGAGTTGATCGGCGATTCTGACTATTGCCGCCGAATGATCCGCTGCAACACAGATTTTTGAAAACTATAAATACTCGTTGAAAGTTATAGATTTTAAGTATCAGATTTTTAGTAAGAGATTTTTTAGTGTGAAACAATTAATATAATTTTAGTACTTTTTATTTTTGCTCTTAGTTTGAGAGGGTTTTGAAACTTGAAGAAGAAGAGGTTTCATCTCCAAGGATTTGGACTTGGGTCTCTTGGATTCTTCATTCTTGGCATGTAACAAGACTTAAATCTTCATACCCATTTGAATGCAAGCTCATTTAGGTACAAATTTCTATCTCTTGATGTGTGGCTAAAACCCCTCAATTCATGGGGTGTGATTTGGCAAATATGGGTTAAGATTGTTGTTGGGTCTTTGCTTACTGATAGGCTAGATGCATTTTAATGGTGATTTCACGTAGTGCTTATGGTTTAATTTAATGGGTTTGTAGTTCCAAATACAAAACCACCCATGTGTTTTTGGCTTGCTCGAGAGAGAGGTCGCGAAATCAAGACCGCTAGACTGATGGCCTAAGAAGTGGGTCGACATGAGGTTCAGCCTGAGAGGGTGAGCCCTAGTCCCATATCCTAACACTCAGCTCGAGAGAGTGAGTGGGGTAAGGTGTAGGCTGGTCTTCATGCGGCAAGTGGGTGTCCGAGAGAAACCCATTTGAAATGGGGTAAGTTGCTCGAGAGAGAATTTATTCCCACCTATAGCTTAGCCTAGTCACTATTACTCTACAAATTTTCTATCGAAAACATGTACCCAATAATTTAGATTAACCCGTATTCCGATCACATTCCAAGAATCCCGTCTCATTCATAGATTTCTTCGTTATTTCTACTGATTTTGCTATACTTGTGACAAAACCCCCAAATAGATATTTGACACTTTTGTGTCCCCCTTTAACTTACAATGTTTTTAATCGTTAATGTCTTTAGCTACGACTAGTTAGAACTGAATTTTATTTTTTTATTAATTCTCGAAACCACTCAATTGGGACTCGACCCCAACCCTTGGTTGGCTTATTATACTATTGCACGATCGGAAGTTGTGTCGTTGATTACGCAAACATCAATTATTCACTTCCATGGATTGTTCGGAACCCAATTTCTTTTGACATTGCTCATAACTTTATTTCACAACTTTTTCTTTTTCTTTTCTCTTGTCTTTTTTTTTGTATGGAGGGGTTCCATTTTTCTCAACACCATGGGTTAAAAAGGACTTTTCTTGCACTTCTTGACTTGCCTTTTCTTTTCACCACACCCCCAACTTAGGCTTTTGGCCTAAGTTGACTATTCAATCAACCACAAATCACCACAAATCACGAGGATTATGGGTAGTGGATTTAATAAAGGTCATGTTTTCATCAAGTTTCTTCCAAAGAAAGTTAAGGCTCAAGGGTGTTCAAAAGAGGTTCACACACTCACAAGGTAGGCCACAAAAGAGGTTTATGTTAAATTGGCTCACACTCTTCGAAGTTGCCTAAGATCATATCAAGAGATAGCCTTACTTAGTCGACCGGACCAACGGGGAAAATTCTAGGTGTCATCATGCATGGTTCACAGTAAGCTCATCACACAAGACATTGACACCAGAGTCAAACAAGACTCCACACTTTTGCTAGTGTGCAACGTTCATCAATGAGATGCAAAGAGTTCACATATTGACTATGTAACTTCACATGGTCTCATCGTAGCCGCGCATTCATGTTCATTCGATTATGAGCACTATTTGAGTCATCGATATTGATCAAAACCGAGACTCAAATTTGCTAAAGAACAGCCACATTCCACACGTACAAGAGGTGGCGAAAATTTAAAATTTCTCGGAAGGGTCAAAATCATTTACAATTTAAAATAAAAGAAGCCACAAGCTCAAACATCCACAAAAAGCAGTATAAAACACAATTTTAAGCACAACGACCCAAATATATAAATAAAATATGAGCATAATCAGCACACAAAGGTGGGCCTCACCCCACCACAAATAAAAATCATTTGTCCTCAAATGCAAATAACAATAATTCGAAGGTCAAAATAGAGAAAGACAGAGAAGGAGGTAGAGAAAAATCATGTCTACACAGTCGCTCCATCTGTTTGGGCATCAATGCCCGATGCTTCGTTCTGGTCCTGGGTACCAGTCCCCGGAGTCATTACAGAAGATTTAGCGGTGACTGACTTGCTAAAATTGTCCAAGTCGTTAGCCGCCAAAAAGGCATGTATAGCTGTGTAGAATCCACGAGTCCATGAAGGGGCAGTGGGATCTCGGGGAATAGTTCTCTTGCTGGAACTGTGCTTTTCTTTCCCTCACTTCCTGTCTCGGGAGAATTTGTTTCCCTTGTATCTTTCCTAAAAACTTTCGCTCTAGTATGTCGGGGTGGCATATTTCTTCCAGCTACTTTCGGTCTAGCCATATATGAAAAGCTTCGACAAAGAGTTATAGAGTATTCAAACAAAAGTATAAAAGAACAGCTACAGATAAACTCGCCGAACCAGTTGGCGAAATGTGCAACCACTTAGGCGATTCGCTGAGTGTTGTGCACAGAGGATACAATAGTGCAGACAAAGGGCGAACAAGAAACTGTCGATGAGTCTCCGAGTTCTTTTGGCGAAGTCAAGATTCTCGCCGAAAGTTACAAACTCCTATATCAAATAAGGCATGAATTAATAGGCGAGATGGGAGAGTTCGGCGATCCGCAAAGTGGTTTGGCGAGCTTGACTCAGCTCGCCAAACGACCTTTCGTGCCTACATTCATCCCAACTCTTCGAATTCAACCCCGCAACCCCCGAAAACAAGATTAGATCATGCATGACTCGAATTAAGCTTAGACCCAACGACACTCATGCACAACCCCACAAAATTTCATCCACTTTAAGGCACAATTTTTAGGAATCAACTATTTAACTTAGTAAGGGAAAGATTATCAAATCAAAACAGGCAATTAAAAATTATAATCCTACTAGAGAGGTTCAGCACATATCAACAAAATGATATTATTGCATTTGAGTACAACTTTTGATAAAAGAAACTCAGGGCTCGAAAACCAACCTTAGATGCCAATTAAGATACTACTGAGATGCTAGGTGGCAATGTAATCCAATCCTGAGCACAAATCAGCACTAAAAATACTCTAGAAATGCGAAAATATAGGAACTAGTGTGCGGGTTTGAGTTTGGGAAGATAAGAAGTGATGGAAAGTGAATGAGTTAGAATTTTTAAACCTTTGGCCTGTAAAATCGTTCAGTTTTCTCCCATTCAGCGACATTAGTCGAGCTCGCCTAACCTCTCGGTGATCTGCCGAGTGTTCATTCACCTCGCCAAATATTACAGAACCTCTAGTGAGTGTGGGGGCCCCAACGACGGTCTCCATCGAGATCGCTGACATGATCGGCGATTCACCGATAATTTTCTAGGCTCACCGAATTTTAAAGACTCTAATTTGAAGATGTATTGAGTTAAATGGCGGATTAGGTCAGGCGTCGCTGACCTTTTCGGCGTTTTGCCGACTAGACTTTAGTTCGCCAAACTGTACCTTTCAGATAATTCCCGCACCTTGACCTACACAAACAGCACACCATTATTCTTAAACAAAAATAAAGCCATAAAGGGTCTTGGGTTGCCTCCCAAGCAGCGCCTTAGTTACGTCGTGGCACGACTGAAATTAACACATAATCCTCATCTTTGGAGTCGGCCATGGTGTCATTAGGCGACTCCTCACTACCCTGTAAGAAGATTTTTCCTATCAATTGATTTATCTAGGCGTCTTGTAGCTTGATTAATCATGGAATTGGAAGTTGTCGTCCGATTCAGCATTTCGATGTTCTCTTTTATCTCTTTCAACACCTTATCTTGTTCATCGATCTTGTGTTGAATGAGTGAGAGGACTTCTTCATTTTGCCCGCTTTCCTGCTCCTTTCCTTTTCGCATTTGTGAAGGGGAAAGTGCTTGTCCTTTTTCGTGCACTGCTCTTCCAATTTTATGACTCTCTTGGTTAAGAAATCCAACTGAGTTAACATTGTAGCCCACTCTTGTTTTCTCTTTGTTTCCTCGTTGGTCTTAACCATGCCGTCAAAGATTTTGGCTACTGTTTCATAAGGTTGTTGCAGCAAGCAACCCTCGAAAAGTTGGTCCGCGATACTTCTATTTTCGGGTCCAAGACCCCTATAGAAGGACTCTAGTAACACTTTATCAGACATCCCATGATTTGGGCATGGGTGTAGCACTGCCTGGAATTTCAGCCACATCTCTTGGATGGTTTCACCCACTACTTGCTTGAATGTCAGGAGATTGTCCCTAATGTTCAACAATTTCAAAAGAGGGTTATCCGTTTGATACCCATAGCTTTCATTCTTACTCATTTTTCCTGAAATAATCACACAAACAAAAGAAATAAAACTACAAATTAAGTAATTAGAACTACAACTAAGAAGAACGAAAATCCTAATTAACTACAAATTCTCTAATAATACTACTCCCTGGCAGCAGTGCCATTTTGATGTTCGACGTAATCAACTGACACTATTTCGGTTCAAGTGCCAAATGATCGCGTGTAGTGATATAAGCCAACCAAGGGTTGGGATCGTTCCCACATGGAGTGGTTTTGAGAATTAGTAGAAAAAAGTTCTAATTAGTCATAACTATAAATATTAACGAATAAAAACATACTAAATCTAAGGAGTGACGCAAGCGTCAATTATCGATGGGGGTTTGTATAAATTAACAACTAAAAAAAAGAGTTAAAAATATAAGGAAACGAGATATGGAGACAGGGTTCTTGGGATGTGATAGGAATACGGGTTAAACAAGACTATCGGGTACATGCTTTTGATAGTAAATTGTTGAGCATTTGTGACTAGGCTAGACTATAGTGGAGGTAAATTCTATCTCGAGCAACTTACCCTGAATCAACTCAGTTTCTCTCGAACACCGAGTTGCTGCCTTAAGCACAGCCTCTGCCTTAGCCTATTCACTATCTCGAGTTGAATGTGTGGGAGAAGGACTAGGATTCACTCTCTCGAGCTGAACCCATGTCGACCCAATGCCACCGACAATCAATTTAGTAGTCTTAGTTTTACGACCTCTCTCTCGAGCAAGCCAACAACACTAAGATGAAATCATATTTGCAACTACAATCTCATTAAGTTCATACACAACTACTAAACGAAATCACATTTAAACAACAAATAAACCATCAACAAGCATGACCCAACAAATAATTTAACTTATATTTACAAAATCACACCCCAAGAATTGGGGTTTTAGCTAGACATGTAAAAGAGATAAAAAATTTATACCAATATCAGTTTCCATCAACTGGGTATGAAGAATTAAGTCTTAAAACACGTCAAGAGTGAAGAATCTTCGAGACCCACGTCCAATTTCTTGGAGTTGAAACCCTTTGAATCTTCAAGGTCTTAGAACAAAGTCTCCAAAACCCTCTAAAACTTAAAACTCTCCAAAAACTATAAAAAGTTCGAATAATAGAAGTGATATGATATTAGAAATTTAAACAAGTATTTATAGTGTTTGAAAATTTGTGCTGCGGAGGACCATTCAGCGCAGTTAGTCGGGATCGCCGATACACTCGGCGATCCGCCTTTTGGTCGATTTCATCGCCTTCCTGCTTTAGCCTTCAGCCTCTTCGCATTTTGAGTCGTTGGACGATATAATACTGCTTCGCGGAACTGATCGGCGACGCGCCGACTGCTCCATTTCATCGCTAACTTGACCTTTTCCTTTAGGGCTCAGCATACTAGAACAAAAGGCGATCTCCAGGCCCATCGGCGACTCGCCAACTGGGCTCGGCGATCTTCAGTCCTTCATTTCTTCGTTCTTTTCTACCGCCTTGTCGTTTCTTGCCAAGTAGCGTCCATGCTTTGCCTCAAATTCTAAGAACCTGAAACTTAAAGATTTCCATCAAATATTGAGACAAAATATGCATTTGAGGACACTAATTCTACCAAAATATAGCCCTAAATGAGTCCAAATTGTGGACTCATCAATTTCCAAGAGAGCTTTTAAGCTAAGTTTTGAGTAATTATCTCAAACCAAAGAAAGAGTTTTGTTTTTACAAACATATGAGCTAATTATATTTTGGGAGTAGTATTGAGCACCGATATGGGGACGTGAGTTCATAATAACTCAAGTCTCCATAAACAATGTAGCTATCATGGGTAGAAAATGATCATACTTTTTAGATGACTCCTTAAG
>NW_006239162.1:967853-968217 GCF_000226075.1 Solanum tuberosum
AAACACCTCAAAATATTCTCGAATCGCACCAGTCACCTAAGAATATCGATACGAATAAAATATCAAAATTTCACATTTCTTCATGCATGCCCGAAAAATATCAAAAATTTTAATTCGTAAATGTCTGAAAAATAAAAAAATCAAGAAAAAGACATAAAAATACCTCAAAAAATTTCCAAATCACACCAGTCACCTTAGAATATCGATACGAATAAAATATCAAAATTTCACATTATTTTGTGACTGGACGAGAAATATAAAAAAATTTAATTCGTAAACGTTCGAAAAATATAAAAATCAAGAAAAAGACAGAAAAGCACCTCGAAATTTTTTCAAATTGCACCAGTCACCTTAGAATATCGAT
>NW_006239162.1:968263-981286 GCF_000226075.1 Solanum tuberosum
GTTTATCAATCGCACCTATTACCGTAGAATATCGATACGAATAAAATATCAAAATTTCACATTTTTTAGTGACTACCCAAAAAATATCAAAAATTTTAATTCGTAAACGTTCGAAAAATATAAAGATTAAAAAAATAAAAAAAAACACCGCAAAAAATTCCTGAATCGTACCAGTCACCTCAGAAAATCTATACGAGTGAAATATCAAAATTTCAATTTTTTTCATGACTACCCAAAAAATATCAAAAATTTTAATTCGTAAACGTCCGAAAAATATAAAAATAAAAAAATATATATAAAAACACCTCAAAAAATTTCTCAAATCGCACCAGTCCCTTAGAATATCGATACGAATAAAATATCAAAATTTCACATTTTTTCGTGATTGGCCGAAAAATATCAAAAAATTTAATTCGAAACGTCCGAAAAATATAAAAATCAAGAAAAAGACATAAAAACACCTCAAAAATTAACGAATTGCACCAGTCACCTTAGAATATCGATACGAATAAACTATCAAAATTTTAAATTTTTCGTGAATGCCCGAAAAATATCAAAATTGTTAATTCGTAAAAGTCTGAAAATATATAAAAATCAATAAAAATACATAAAAACATCTCAAAAAGATTATCGAATCGCACCAGTCACCTTAGAATATCGATATGATTAGAGTATCAAAATTTCACATTTTTTAGTGATTGCCCGAAAAATATCAAAAATTTTAATTCATAACCGTCCGAAAGATATAAAAATCAAGAAAAAGACATAAAATACCTCAAAAAGTTCCCGAATCGCACCTGTCACCTTAGAATATGGATACGAATAAAATATCAAAATTTCACATTTTTTTGTGACTACCCGAAAAATATCAAAAAATTTAATTCATAATCGTCTGAAAAATATAAAAATCAAGAAAAAGACATAAAAATGCCTCAAAAATTTCCCGAATAGCACTTGTCACCTTAGAATATGGATACAAATAAAATATCAAAATTTCACACTTTTTAATGATTGCCCAAAAAATATCGAAAATTTTAATTCGTAAACGTTAGAAAAATATAAAAATCAACAAAAAGATATAAAAACACCTCAATAAAATCTTGAATCGCACCCGTCACCTTATAATATCGATAGGAATAAAATACCAAAATTTAACATTTTTTCTTGACTGCTCGAAAATATGAAATATTGTAATTCGTAAATGTCAGAAAAATAAAAAGACATAAAAACACCTCAAAAAATTCTCGAATCGCACCAGTCACCTTCGAATATCGATACGAATGGATTATCAAAATTACACATTTTTTCGTGACTGCCCGAAAAATATCAAAAAATTTAATTCGTAAACGACTGAAAATTATAAAAATAAAAAAAAAGACATAAAAAAACTTCAAAAAATTCCCGAATTGCACTAGTCACCTTAAAATATCGATACGACTAAAATATCCAAATTTCACATTTTTTCGTGACGGCCCGAGAAATATCAAAAATTTTAATTCGTAATTGTCTGAAAAATATAAAAATCAAGAAAAAGACATAAAAAATACCTCAAAAAATTTCTGAATCACACTTGTCACCTTAGAATATCGATACGAATAAAATATCAATATTTCACTTTTTTCGTGACTGCCCAAAAATATGAAAAAATTTAATTCGCAAATGTCCGTAAAATATAAATATAAGGTAATGGACATAAAAACACCTCAAAAAATTTCTGAATCGCACCAGTCACCTTAGAATATCGATACGAATAAAATACTACAGATTTTACACGATTTTAGTTTCGTAGAACTGCCCGAAAAATATACAAAAAATTTAATTTGTAAACGTCCGAATAATATAAAAGGCAAGAAAAAGACATAAAAATACCACAAAAAATTCCTGAATCGCACCAGTCACCTTAGAATATCGATACAAATAGCATATCAAAATTTCATTTTTTTTTACCGCCGAAAAAAATAAAAAATTTAATTCGTAAACGTCCGAAAAATTTAAAAATCAAGAAAAAGACATAAAAACACCTCAAAAACTACTGAATCGCACCAGTCACCTTAGAATATCGATACTAATAGAATATCAAAATTTCATATTTTTTCGTGACTGCCCGAGAAATATCAAAACTTTTAATTCGTAAACGTCCAAAAATTATAAAAATCAAGAAAATAATATAATAACACCTCAAAAAATTCCCGAATCACACCTGGCACCTTAGAATATTGAAACGAATAAAATGTCAAAATTTCACATTTTTTCGTGACTGCCCGAGAAATATCAAAACTTTTAATTCGTAAACGTCCAAAAATTATAAAAATCAAGAAAATAATATAATAACACCTCAAAAAATTCCCGAATCACACCTGGCACCTTAGAATATTGAAACGAATAAAATGTCAAAATTTCACATTTTTTCGTGACTGCTCAAAAAATATCTGAAAAATTTTAATTCGTAGACGTCCAAAAAATAGAAAAATCAAGAAAAGAGATAAAAGCACCTCAAAAAATTACCGAATCTCACCACTCAATTTAGAATATCGATACGAATAAAATATCAAAATTTCAAGTTTTTTCGTGACTTTTCTAAAAATATCAAAAATTTAATTCATAAACGACTGAAAAATTAAAAAATTAAAAAAAAAAGACATAAACACACCTCCAAAAATTCCCGAATCGCACTAATCACCTTAGAATATCGATACGAATAGAATATAAAAATTTCACATTTTTCGTGACTGCCCGAGAAATATCAAAAAATTTAATTCGTAAACATTTGAAAATATATATAAAAATCAAGAAAAAGACATAAAAATACCTCAAAAAATTACCGAATCACACTTTTCACCTTAGAATATCAATACGAATAAAATATCAAAATTTCACATTTTTTCGTGACTGCCCGAAAAATATCAAAAATTTTAATTTGTAAATGTCCGTAAAATTTGAAAATAAAGAAATAGACATAAAAATACTTCAAAAACTTTCCAAATCACACCAGTCACCATAGAATATTGATACGAATAAAATATCAAAATTCTACAATATTTCGTAACTGCCCGAAAAATATCAAAAATTCTAATTCGTAATCGTCCGAAAAATATAAAAAGTAAGAAAAAGACATAAAAACACCTCAAAAAATTTCTGAATCACATCAATCACCTTAGAATATTGATACACATAGAATATCAAAATTTCACATTTTTTCTTGACCGTCGAAAAAAATAAAAAAAATTAATTCGTAAACGTCTAAAAAAAATTAAAATCAAGAAAAAGACATAAAAACACCTCAAAAAATCCTGAATTGGCACCAGTCACCTTTGAATATCGATATGAATGGGATATCAAAATTTCACATTTTTTCATGACTGTCCAAGAAATATCAAAAAATTTAATTCGTAAACGTCCTAAAATTATAAAAATCAAGAAAAAGTGATAAAAATACCTCAAAAAATTCATGAATCGCACCTGGCACCTTTGAATATCGATACAAATAAAATATCAAAATTTCATATTTTTTCGTGACCGCTCAAAAAATATCAAAAATTATAATTCGTAAACGGCCAAAAAATATAAAAATCAAGAAAAGACATAGAAACACCTAAAAAATTCCCGACTTGCACCAGTCACCTTAGAATATCGATACGAATAAAATATCAAAATTTCAAAAAAATTCGTGACTGCCCAAAAAATATCAAAACATTTAATTCATGAACGTTCGAAAAATATAAAAATCAAGAAAAAAAATAAAAATACCTCAAAAAATTCTCGAATCACACCAGTCACCTTAAAATATCGATACGAATAAAATATCAAAATTACACATTTTTTCGTGACTACCTGAAAAATATCAAAAAATTTAATTCGTAAACATCCGAAATTTTTTAAAAAGACATAAAAAAATCTCGAATCGCATCAGTCGCCATAGAATATCGATACAAATAAAATACCAAAATTTCACATTTTTCGTAACTGCTAGAAAAATATCAGAATATTTAATTTGTAAACGTCCGAAAAATATAAAAATGAAAAAAAACACATAAAACACCTCAAAAAAAATCTCGAATCGCACCTGTCACCATAGAATATCGATAGAAATAAAATATCAAAATTTCAAAAAATTTTGTGACTGCCCGATAAATATCAAAACATTTAATTCGTAAACGTTTGAAATATATATAAATTAAGAAAAAGACACAAAAACACTTGAATTTTTTTTTGAATTGCACAAGTCACCATAAAATATCGATACGAATAAGATATCAAAATTTCACATTTTTTCGTGACTACCCAAAAAATATCAAAAATTTGAATTCGTAAATGTCCGAAAAATAATAAAAGCAAGAAAAAGAAATAAAAACACCTCAAAAAAATCTCAAATTGCACCTGTCACCTTAGAATATCGATACGAATAAAATATCAAGATTCCACATATTTTCGTGACTGCCCGAAAAATATCAAAAGTTTTAATTCGTAAACGACCGAAAAATATAAAAATCAAGAAAAAGACATAAAAACACCTCAAAAATTTTCCCAATCGCACCAGTCACCTTAGAATATCGATACGAATAAAATATCAAAATTTTACATTTTTTTGTGACTGTGATTTCACGTATTAAGACACTACTTCCAGTTCAAGTGCCAACGATCGTGAATAGTAATATAACCCAACTAGTGAGTTGGGATCGAGTCCCAAGGGAGCGGTTCGTAATTGAGAATCAATGGAAAAGCATAAATGTGTTCAAGTCAATTATATCTATAAATATTTACGAAGAAAAACATGATAAATTAAAGGGTGACACAAGTGTCAAGTATTAAAAGGGGGTTTTGTAATCAATTATCAACTAAAACAACAACTAAAAATGAAAATACAAATATGGAGACGGGATTCTTGGGATGTGATAGGATTATGGGCTAAGGTAAACAACTGGGTAATTGTTATTGATAGTAAATCGTTGTAAATTGGTAACTATGCTAGACTATAGTGGGGGTAAACTTTCTCTCAAACAATTTACCCCAAATCAAATCGATTTCTCTCGAACACCAATAAGCGACAATGAAGCACATCCTTCGCCTTAGTCCATTCACTCTCTCAAGCTGAATGTGTGGGAGAGGGTTTAGGATTCACTCTCTCGAGCTAATCCCACGACAACTCAATAACCACAGACTATCGATTCAGTAGTTTTGGTTTTAAAACCTCTCTCTCGAGCAAGTCAAAAACACGAAGTTAAAATTGTATTTGCAACTACAACCCCATTAAATTCAAACACAACCACTGAACGAAATCACCTTTAAACAACAAATGAACTATTAATTAGCAATACCCAGCAGTAAATTCAACCCATATTCACATAATCACACCCCAAGAATTGGGGTTTTAGCTAGACATAGTAAAAAGATAGAAATCGATACCGAAAAGTGTTTCCATCAAGTGGGTACGATTGATATGATCTTTACACACGTCTAAGATGAAGAATCTTCAATACCCACTTCCAATTTCTTAAAAATGGGGATTTTCAAAATATCCAAAGCTAAGGGAAAATGTCTCCAAAAATTTAAGTTCCTAAGTAATTCTAAAATTTCATAAACTGGTTGTATGCTAAACTAAAAATTCAAACAAGTATTTATAATTGTCAAAAAGTGTGTTGTGAAGGTCCACTCGGTGCAATTAGTCGGGATCGCCGATCCATTCGGCGATCCGCCCATTGGTCTGGTTCATCGCCTTTCTGCATTGGCTTTGAGCAAATTCAAATTCTGTAACTTTGGGCGATATAGCACTGCATCACGGAACTTTTGGCAACTCGCCGACTTCTCCTTTCTACCGCCAACTTGATTTTCTCCTTCAGGGCTTGGCACACTGGAACATCGAGACCAAGGCCATTCGGCAACTCGCCCAATGGTTTAAGCGATCCTCAAGCCTTCTTTTCTTCGTTCTTTTAGTTGTCTTGTTCCTTTTTGTTCAATAGTGTCCATGCTTTGTCCCTAAGTTCAAATACCTGAATTTCAAGGATTTATATCAGTTATTGAGGCAATATATGCATTCGAGGACACTAAATATATTAATATTAAGCCCTAAATGAGTCCAAATCGTGGACTCATCAACACCCCCAACTTAAACTTTTGCTTGTCCTTAAGTAGAACTCAAGTTCAGCAGTTCAAGAGGGATGTCTCAAACAGTGCTACACAAGACTCAATCATGAATGCACACAAAAAGACTCAACTTACTCATGCAAGGATCAAATGTGCACTCAAAGTTTCCAATTGTTACTCGCCATTATCAAAGAATCTCAAGCTCACAATAATTGCTTCAAATGCAAGTTCAAGCTCAACAAAGGAAATAAAATGCCCTCACACAAAGAATTGATTCCATGTTCACACACAAGGGTTCAACAATTTTAAAGTTCCAGAATCAAATGCAACGCTCACATTCACAAAGATGAACAAATGTATGATTTCACCCATAGGTTTGCCCGTATTTTCCAACCAACATTTGTTTCAGCTCACTCAAGATCAAAAAGGTAAAATCAAGGCTTGTAACAAGGCTGAGTGCAAAGGTATGGTCATTTAGGCTCATTGGCTATAGTCCTCATGAAACGTGGTGTAAACAACACTTTCTTTCCTTTTCTTCATCATTTTTCATTTGTGCTTACAAGTCATCCTATTATTCACTTTCCATGGACTGATGGAAACCCCATTTCTTTTTATATTTTCACAACTTTATATCACAAATTTTTCATTCTTTTCTTCTCTCTTTTTTTGTATGGAGGGGTTCCATTTTTCTCAAAACATAGGTAAAAGGGGACTTTGTTGCACATCTTGATTTACCTTCTCTTTTCACCACACCCCCAACTTAGGCTTTTGGCCTAAGTTGGCTATTTAAACAAACCACAAATCATGAGGATTATGGGTAATGGATCAATCAACGGTCACAATGTTATCAAGTTTCTTCCAAGAAAAGGTCAAGGCTCAAAGGGTGGGCTTCGAAAAAGGGTTTCACACACTCACAAGGTAGGCCACAAAAAGAGGTATAATGTCAAATTGTTTCACACTCTTTAAAGTTTCCTAAGATCATATCAAGAGTTCACATCATTTAGTTAGCTGGACCAACGGGGCAAATTCTAGGTGCCATAACACATGGTTCACGGTAAGCTCATCACATAAGGCATTGACACCAAAGTCAAACAAGACTCCACACTTTCGCTAGTGTGCAATGTTCATCACAAGAGACACAATTCGATACTTGGCTAGTCACAACGAGATGCAAAGAGTTCACATATTGGCTATGCAACTTCATTTGGCCTCATCATAGCCGCACATTCATTTTTGTTCGATTATGAGCACTATTCAAGTCATCAATATTGATCAAAACCGATACTCAATTTTGCACAAGAACAACCACATTCAATACAAACAAGGGTAAAAAATCATTTATAATTAAAAACAAGGAGCCACAAGCTCAAACATCCTCAAAAAGCAGTGTATAACACAAATTTAGCTCAAAGCCAAAATATGTAAACAAAACAAGAATTACGAATGTCACACAAAAGGTGGGACTCACCCCACCACAAATAAAAACATTTGTCCTCAAATGAAAACAAGCTAATAATATCCAAAAATTAAAATAAAAGTAAGACAGAGAGGGAGGTAAAGAGGGGATCATGTCTGCGCAGTCGCTCCATCGGTCTGGGCATCAGTGCCCGGTGCATCAGTCTGATCTCAAGCCTCAGTACCCGAGGCACCTCATAAGGAACAACAGTACCAGACTCACTAGGAGCTGCCATAGAAGTCTCGGCCAATGATGTCTGGATCACCGACTGCATGATCGTCTTCTCAAGATTCGGCAAGTCTCCATATATGATCTCCCCCTGCCTACTCTCATAAGTTGTGATTCTAGTATCCAGATCATCAACAAAAGCCCGGACGAGGGGGTTAGTGCAGACAGAATAGCAGCCTCAATCATCAAGGGGATAGATTTCTTTAACCGAGTCTCTCTCACGTCAGCTGAATAAGCCAGATGCCTCATATTTAGGATCATCACCTGAGTAATCTTGGTCTGCTGGGAGGAAGTAGAGGTTCATGGAGCTTGTGAAGATGAGGAAGGAGGGGCAGAAGTACCTGAAGACCCAGAGGTCGGAGTAGGCAAAGATGCCTCTGTAGGTATCGAATCAACGTCCACCTCCAGGGATGTATCCACCGGAGTTGCCCTTCTCCTGTCAGCCTCCTCTGTAGTATACTCGGCCTCAATGTGCCGGATGTCAGTGAAGGAGAACGGGGTAATATCAAAATCTCTAGCAGCATCCCGGGGAACTCCAGCATGCCGGCACAGCTCTGTGATCAGTACTGGGAAAGGCAAAGAGGTCTGCCTCTGCTTGGCTCTCATGGCCATCTCCTGATCTATGATAAGGCCCAAGTTGAGCCGCATCTTCGATAAGATAAACCCCAAGCAGGCTGCCTTTGCATGTCCGAGGATAGATTTATTCTGTGAAGGCATTAGTGAACTATTGATGAATCTGAACCAATAATGGGTAGCTATATTCAAATCCTTCTTTTTGATCTCGATTCCCGCCCCAATCCACCTAGTAGTGGTATCATAAATAAGAGGGGGGGCAAGCCAACCCTTTAGATCCTCTAGAGTTTGTGTCGTAGGCAAAGCTTCATATGAGAGTGCAGCCCCTGGAGGCCTATCTAACACAACATTAATGTACTCCTCACTGCAGCTCACTTCTACACCTCGAACAGTGACAGACTTAACCGGTCTGAACTCGCTGGACTTCTTTTTACTCTTCGGCACCAATTCACCATATGTTGTGTATAACTCACGGACCCATGAAGGAATATATGGACCTCGGGGACTTGTGAAAATCTGGAACCAGTGCCACTATAATAACTCCGCTACACTGGAGTACTTGCCCTCCAGACCCTCTGTAGATAGTAGCTTCTCCTAGAGGATGGTTCGCAAACCATCTCCTTTTAACCTGTTGAGGAGTCTAGGTGGAGGAACAACTGGTGCCAGAGGAGGTGCCGGAGTTGGCACTGAATCCGCTGGTGTGGACGCAAGAAGGACTCTGGTAGACGTGGGGTGAGATCTAGCCCGAAGCTCAAACCGTTGGGAATGTAGAGGCTGGTCATCATCAAGCTCTGATAAAGGCCAGTAGTAGCCCTGTCAGAACTAAGTCTCTTGCCCTTTCCTTTGTTACCTGGTGGAGGTTCTTGCCTTTCTTTTTTTGAAGGATTTGATCCCCCTTCGTTGATTGTGATACCCCATATGCTTTTACAGGGTGGCATGTATATGTTTGTTCTCACCATACCTGCAAAACATCAAGAAAAAGTTAAAAATAACTTAATGAAATTCATATAAAAACAGTTGCAGAAGACTCGCCGAGCTACTTGGCGAGTCGCTGAATCGCTTTGGCGAGCTGAATCGGGCTCGCCAAAAGGATTGGCTCAAAAGTTGCGGCAAGTCGGCGACAGAAAGTCCTTTCGGCAAATCACCGATAACATTCGGCGAGCAAGGTTCAGTTCGTCGAAAGTTACAGCGCAAAAAGGGTTCATGGGCGCAGACTAAGGGCGAACGAGAAGTCTTTCGGCGAGTCACCGAGTACCCTCGGCGACCTCAGGCTTCTCGCCAAAAGTTACAGACCCAACAACACATAAAGCATGAATTTAAAGGCGAGTTGGGAACATTACACGAATCATTGAGTGGTTCGGCGTGATCGACCCAGCTCGCCAAACGACCCAACGTGCCTATTTTCAACCCAACTTCTCAAATTCAACCCTGCAACCCCGAAAACAAAATCAAAACATGCACAACACAAATTCAAATAATACCCATAACACCCATTGCCCTGGGATACTCAGACTTCTCCTGATATTGCCAAATTTGACCAATTAACGACTTTTGCCCTTAAGAAGGACGGCACCAACTCTATCATTAGGTAAATTATGTCGGTTGGCACAAATACGGGCTACTCAGACTTCACCCAACTAGACCCAACAACATGCAAGCACAACCCCACAAAATTTAATTCATTTCAACACACAAGAATATGGGATTTCAACAATCAAAACAATACGGGCAAGATTATCATCTTAAAATAGGCATTCAATCATACTAATCCTATCAGAGAGGCCCAGCACACATCAACGACATACTATTGCTTGCATAAGAGTACAAATTACTAAAAATAAATACGGGGTTCGGAAAACCAACCTTAGTTGCCGATTAATAAAGACTGAAAAGTTAGGCTGCAATGTAATCCGCTCAGAACACAACTCCGACGGCTAAAATATTCTTGCAAATGCGAAAATATCAAAACTACTAAATAGGTGCGAGTTTGGAAAGATAAATAAATTAGGGAAAATGAAAGAATTTGAAATTTAAACCTTTGGCCTTTTAATGAACTGTCCAGTTCTCGCCTAGTCGGCGACGTTAGTCGTGGTCGCCGATCCACTCGGCGAGTCGCCAAGTTTTATAGGACCTCCAGTTAAACTGGGGATCCAAACGGCGGTCTGGGTCGGGGTCGTCGACCTCTTTGGCGATGCGCCAACTGGTCTTTCTGCTCACCAACCTGTATTTTTCAACAACTTTCCCACTTTGTCCTACACAAACAACACACCATTATTTCTTAAAGCAAAATAAAGCCATAAAAAAGGTCTTGGGTTGCCTCCCAAGCAGCGCCTTACTTAACGTGACGGCACGACGCAAGTCAACACCTACACCTCATTTTCGGGGTTGGCCATAGTGTCACTAGGCAACCCCCCTTGTCTATTTGGGTAGAGATGAGGCAATACAAGACCCATGAGGTTTTCAATTAGCTTGATCGATCTAGAGTGAGAGCCAATCATTTGATTTAGCACTTCAACATTTTCCCTCATCTCCTCTAGCACTATCTTGCTCATTGAGCTTTTGGAGAATGATTAATAGCGTATCCTCGATACGTCTACTCTCATTGTCCATAGACTTTCTCCGCTCATGAGGGGGTATGTATCTGCCCTTCTTTTTGGACAGCACCTCCAGTTCCTCGACCTTTTGGGCTAAGGTATCCATCTAACCCAGCAAAATGACCAAGTGCTGGTCTTTCTAAGTCTCCTTGTTGGTGTTGGCCACAAAATTAAGGAGTTTGGTGCAGTCTCATAGGAGTGTCTCATAAGACACCCGGGATAAGTTGATCGATTAATCCTTTACTCCCGAAATTAAGACTCCTATAGAAGCATTCTAGTAGAACTTGATCGGGAACCTCATGAGTTGGGCATTGTAACAACAGTGCTTTAAACCTCAGCCACGACTCATAAAAAAGCTCCTCTTCTAGATGCTTGAAAGTCAGGATGTTATCTCTGAACCTCATCACTTCTACTAGAAGGTGATCCATTTGTTCACAATCATCAATTACACTCATTCTTCCTGCTTTCAACACACAAACAAGCAAAACAAAACTACAAATTAAGTAAGGAGAACTATAACTAAAAAGAGAAAAAATCAACTTAACTAAAAATTCTCAAGTAACACCACTTCCCAGCAGCGGCGCCATTTTGATTTCACGTATCAAGACACTACTTCCAATTCAAGTGCCAACGATCGTGAGTAGTAATATAACCCAACTAGTGAGCTGGGGTCGAGTCCCAAGGGAGCGGTTCGTAATTGAGAATCAATAGAAAAGCATAAATGTGTTCAAGTCAATTATAGCTATAAACATTTACGAAGAAAAAATGATAAATTAAAGGGTGACACAAGTGTCAAGTAATAAAAGGGGTTTTGTAATCAATTGTCAACTAAAACGACAACTAAAAACGAAAATACAAATATGGAGATGGGATTCTTGGGATGTGATAGGATTATGGGCTAAGGTAAACAACTGGGTAATTGCTATTGATAGTAAATTGTTGTAAATTGGTCACTAAGCTAAACTATAGTGGGGGTAAACTTTTTCTCGAACAATTTACCCCGAATCAAATCGATTTCTCTCGAACACCAATAAGTGGCAATGAAGCACAGCTTTCGCCTTAGTCCATTCACTCTCTCGAGCTGAATGTGTGGGAGAGAGTTTAGGATTCACTCTCTCGAGCTTAACCCACGACAATCCAATAACCACAGACCATCGATTCAGTAGTTTTGGTTTTAAAACCTCTCTCTCGAGCAAGACAAAAACACGAAGTTAAAATTGTATTTGCAACTACAACCCCATTAAATTCAAACACAACCACTAAACGAAATCACCTTTAAACAACAAATGAACTATCAATTAGCAATACCCAGCAGTAAATCCAATCCATATTCACATAATCACACCCCAAAAATTGGGGTTTTAGCTAGACATAGTAAAGAGATAGAAATCGATACCGAAAGGTGTTTCCATCAAGTGGGTACGATTCTTATGGTCTTTACACACGTCTAAGATGAAGAATCTTCAATACCCACTTCCAATTTCTTAAAAATGGGGATTTTCAAAATCTCCAAAGCTAAGGGAAATTGTCTCCAAAAAACTAAGTTCTAAAACTGAGTAATTCTAAAATTGGGAAAAGACATAAAATCCCCCCTGAACTTGTCACGAAATCTTACTTTAGTACTTAAACTACACGGGTGTTTATATACTCCCCTTAACATCTTTTAAGTTATTAAAGCACCCCCTAAGGGATGATGTGGCAGAGAGAGTGAGTGCACTCTCCTGAAAGTGCGTGGAAAAAGAGAAAAAAAAATTGATTTTTTAAAGCCCTACACATGGCCTTTTTTTATTGGCTAATATATAACAAATTATTTAAATAGTTTTTTTATATATATATTAAATCTTTAAAATATGTAAATTTTCTTATTAAGAGGTAAATGAAATTAGTGGGTCCCCTTTTTATTTTTTTTAATTTTTTTATTTTTTATTTTGTTGTCTTCTTCAATACACATTTTTCTCCATTGAAACATCTCTTCCTCCATCTTCTTCCCCACCTCTATCCACTATTTTCATTTCACTAATCTTTTACTAATCCGTAAAATTCAATAGCAATGTCATTTTATTGACGTCGATTTCACTCTATTATTTGTAT
>NW_006239162.1:981469-1008163 GCF_000226075.1 Solanum tuberosum
GGTGGGGGTGGGGGTATGCATTTATAAATTAATCAATTGATATAATTAATTTTAAAAAGTGTTTAAGAAAAAATAGTGAATAAGTAAAAAAGAAATAAAGATTAATGACATGGTGCCTACATGGTTATGATGTGGCGCTTACGTGGCTATGATGTGGCGGGTGAGAGTGGTGTTATAGTCTCAGGGTGGAACAAAAATCACTTCAAAGATCTTAAGGGGGGTATTTAAACGTCCGTGTAGTTTAAGTACTAAAGTAAGTTATCCGACCAAGTTCAGGGGTTTTTTTTTAATGTATTTTCCCTCTAAAATTTCATAAACTGGTTGCATGCTAAACTAAAAATTCAAACAAGTATTTATAATTGTCAAAAAGTGTGCTGCGAAGGTCCACTCAGCGCAATTAGTCGGGATCGTCGATCCATTCGGCGATCTGCCCTTTGGTCTGGTTCATCGCCTTTCTGCATTGGCCTTCAGCAAATTCAAGTTTTGTATTTGGGCGATATAGTACTGCATCGTGGAACTGTTCGGCGACTCGTCGACTTCTTCTTTCTACCGCCGACTTGATTTTCTCCTTCAGGGCTTGGCACACTGGAACATTAGGCGAGACCAAGGCCATTCGGCAACTCGCCCAAGGTTTAGGCAATCCTCACGCCTTCTTTTCTTCATTCTTTCAACTGCCTTGTTCCTTTTTGCTCAATAGTGTCCATGCTTTCTCCCTAAGTTCAAATACCTGAAATTAAAGGATTTATATCAGTTATTGAGACAAAATATGCATTTGAGGACACTAAATCTATTAAAATTAAGCCCTAAATGAGTCCAAATCGTGGACTCATCAGACTGTCCGAAAAATAACAAAAAATTTAATTCGTAAACGTCCGAAAAATATAAAAATCAAGAAAAAGACATAAAACACATCAAAAAAATTCCCGAATCGCACCAGTCACCTTAGAATATCGATAAAAATAAGGCATCAAAATTTCAAACTTTTTCGTGACTTCCCGTAAAATATCAATAATTTAAATTTGGAAACGTCCGAAAAATATTAAAATCAAGAAAAAGATATAAAAACACCTCAAAAAATTACGAATTGCACCAGTCACCTTAGAATATCGATACGAATAAAATATCAAACTTTCACATTTTTTCGTTACTGTCCAAAAAATATCAAAAAATTTAATTTGGAAGCGTTCGAAAAATATAAAAATGAAGAATAAGACATAAAAACACCTCAAAAAAATCCCGAATCGAACAAGTGACCTTAGAATATCGATACTAATAAAAAATTAAAATTTCGCATTTTTTTGTGACTGCCTGAAAAATATTTAAAAGTTTAATTCGTAAACATCCGAAAGATATAAGAATCAATAAAAAGACATAAAAATACCTCAAAGAATTCCAGAATTGTACCTGTCACCTTAGAATATCGATACGAATAAAATATTAAAATTTCACATTTTTTCGTGTCAGCCCGAAAAATATAAAAAAAATTAATTCGTAAACGTCCAAAAAAATATATAAATCAAGAAAAAGACATAAAAATTACTTTAAAATTTCTCGAATTGCACCACTTACCTCAAAATATCGATACTAATAGAATAGAAAAATTTCACATATTTTCGTGACTGCACGAAAAATATCAAAAAATTTAATCTGTAAACGTCCGAAAAATATGAAAATAAAAAAAAGACATAAATACACCTAAAAAAATTCCTGAATCACACCTGTCACCTTAGAATATCGATACAAATAAAATATTGAAATTTCACATTTTTTCGTAACTGCCAGAAAAATATCAATAATTTTAATTCGTAAACGTCCGAAAAATATAAAAATCAAGAAAAAGACATAAAAAAACCCTCAAAAAATTCCCGAATCACAAATGTCACCTTAGAATATCGATACGAATAAAATATCAAAATTTTAAATTTTTTCGTGACTGCTCGAAAAATATCAAAAAATTGAATTTGTAAATGTCCAAAAAACATAAAAATCAAGAAAAAAACAAAAAAACACCTCAAAAAATTCATTAATCGCACAAGTCACCTAAGAATATCGACAAAAATAAAATATCAAAATTACACATTTTTTTGTGACTTTCCGAAAAAGATCAAAAATTTAATTCGTAAACGTTCGAAAAATATAAATATCAAGAAAAAGACATAAAAACACCTCAAAAATTTCTCGAATCGCACCAGTCACCTTAGAATATCGATACAAACAGAATATCAAAATTTCAAATGTTTTCATGACTTCCCATAAAATATTCAAAAATTTAAATTCGTAAACATCCGAAGAATATAAATATCAAGAAAAGGACATAAAAACACCTCAAAATATTCACAAAACGCAGCAGTCACCTTAAAATATCGATACGAATAAAATAGCAAAATCTCACATTTTTTCGTGACCGCCCCAAAAATACCAAAAAATTTGATTCGTAAATGTTCAAAAAATATAAAAATCAAGAAAAAGACATAGAAACACCTCAAAAAAATTGCGAATAGCACAGTCACCTTTGAATATCGATACCAATAAAATATAAAATTTCAAATTTTTTTGTGACTTCCCGTAAAATATCAAAAATTTAAATACGTAAACGTCCGAAGAATATAAAAATCAAGAAAAAAACAAAAAAACACCACTAAAAATCCCAAATTGCACTAGTAACCTTAGAATATCGACACGAATAAAATATCAAAATTTCCAATTTTGTCATGGCAACCCATAAAATATCAAAAAATTGAATTCGTAAACGTCCAAAAAATATAAAAATCAAGAAAAAGACATAAAAACAGCTCAAAAAATTTCAGAATCGCACCAGCCAATTTAGAATATCGATAAGAATGAAATATAAAAATTTCACATTTTTTTCGTTACAGCTCGAAAAAGATCAAAAATATTAATTTGTAAACGTCCGAAAAATATAAAAATCAATAAAAAAGACATTAAAACATACAAAAAAAATTTGAATAGCACATGTCACCATAGAATATCAATACGAATAAAATATCAAAATTTTCACATTTTTCGTGACTGCCCGAAAAATGTCGAAAATTTTAATTCATAAACGTCCAAAAAAAATAAAAATTAAGAAATAGACATAAAAACATCTCAAAAAATTCTCAAATTGCACTAGTCACCTTAGAATATCGATTTGAATATAATATCAAAATTTTATATTTTTTTGTGACTTCCCATAAATTATGAAAAATTTGAATTCGTAAACGTCCGTCCGAAGAATATAAAAATCCAGAAATGACATAAAAACACACCAAAAAAATTATGAATCGCACCTGTCACCTTAGAATATCGATACGAATAAGATATCAAAATTTACACATTATTTCGTGACTGCCTAAAAAATATCAAAAAATTTAATTCGTAAACGTCCAAAAAAAATAAAAGTTAAGAAAAAGACATAAAAATACCTCAAAAATTCCCGAATCACACTAGTCGCCTTAGAATATCGATACGAATATAGTATCAAAATTTTACATTTTTTCATGACTCCACAAAAAATATCAAAGAATTTAATTCTTAAACGTCAGAAAATTATAAAAATCAAGAAAAAGACATAAACACACCACAAAAAATTCACGAATCGCACCAGTCACCTAAAATATCGATACGAATAAAGTTTCACATTTTTCATTACTGCCCAAAAAATATAAAGATCAAGAAAAAAATAAAAAAACACCTCAAAAAATTCCCGAATCGCATATATCACCTTAGAATATCAATACAAATAAAATTTAAAAATTTCACATTTTTTCGTGACTGCCGGAAAAATATCAAAAATTTCAATTCGTAAATGTCCGAAAAATATAAAAATAAAGAAAAAGACATAAAAACACCTCAAACAAATTCCCGAATCGCACCAGTCACCTTAGAATATCTACACGAATATGATATCAAAATTTCACATTTCGTAAATGCCCGAAATATATTTATAAATTTAATTCATACACATCCGAAAAATATAACAATCAAGAAAAAGACATAAAAACACCTCCAAAAATTCTCGAATCGCACCAATCACCTTAGAATATCGATATGAATGAAATACCAAAATTAAGCATTATTTTGTAATTTCGCGAAAAATATCAAAAAATTGAATTTGTTAACCTCCGAAAAATATAAAAATCAAGAAAAAGACATAAAAACACTTCAAAAAATTCCCGAATTGCACCAGTCACCTTAAAATATCGATACAAATAGAATATCAAAATTTCATATTTATTCGCGACTGCCCGAAAGAGATCAAAAATATGAATTCTTAAGTGTCTCAAAAATATAAAAATCAAGAGAAAGACATAAAAACACCTCAAAAAATTCAGAAATCGCATCAGTTACCGTAGAATATCGATACGAATAGAATATCAAAATTTCACATTTTTTCGTGACTTTCCGTAAATTATCAAAAATTTGAATTCGTAAACGTCTGAAGAATATAAAAATTAAGAAAATGAATTTAAAACACCTCAAAAAATTCCAAAATCGCACCAGTCACCTTAAAATATCGACACAAATAGAATATCAAATTTTCAAATTTTTTCGCGACATCTCGAACTATATCAAGAACTTGAATTCGTAAACGTTCGACAAATATTGGTATTTGGACATTTTTTGTATTAATGATCTGGCGAATTATCAATGATTCATTCTTAGATTTTCTAAATGACGAATAAATGACGAAGAGATAAAAAAATTTCACTATTCTGAAATGTTGATTGTAATACTAAAACACCTCAAATTTCCCGAATCGCACCAAGCACTTTAGAATATCGATACGAATAAAATATGAAAATTTCACATTTTTTCGTGACTGCCCGAAAAATAGCAAAAAGTTTAATTCATAAACATCCGAAAAATATAAAAATCAAGAAAAACGCATAGAAACACCTCAAAAAAATTCCGAAACGCACCAGTCAACTTAGAATATTGATACGAATAGACGATCAAAATTTCACATTTTTTTGTAACTGTCCGAAAAATATCAAAATCAAGAAAAAGACATAAAAACACCTCAAATTTATCGAATCGCACGAGTCATCTTAGAATATCGATACGAATAAAATATCAAAATTTCACATTTTTTCGTGACTGCCCGAAATATCAAAAAATTTGATTGGTAAACGTTCAAAAAATATAAAAATAAAGAAAAAGAAATAAAAATACTTCAAAAGATTCCCGAATCGCATCAGTCACCTTAGAATATCAATTACAAATAAGATATCAAAATTTCAAATTTTTCGTGACTGCCTGAAAAATATCAAAAATTTTAATTCGTAAACGTCCAAAAAATATAAAAATCAAAAAAAAAAGACACAAAAACACCTCAAAAAATCCCGAATCGCACCGTTCACCTTAGAATATCGATACGAATAAAATATCAAAATTTCACATTTTTGTAACTGTCCGAAAATATCAAAATCAAGAAAAGACATAAAACACCTCAAATTTATCGAATCGCACGAGTCATCTTAGAATATCGATACGAATAAAATATCAAATTTTCACATTTTTTCGTGACTGTCCAAAAAATATATTTTAATTCGTAAACGTCCGAAAAATATAAAAATCAACAAAAAAAGACACAAAAACACCTCAAAAAATCCCGAATCGCACCGTTCACCTTAGAATATCGATACGAATAAAATATAAAAAGTTCACATTTTTTCGTGACTGTCCGAAATAGATAAAACAAAATTAATTCGTAAACGTTCGAAAAATAAAAAAATTCAGAAAAAGACATAAAAACACCTTAAAAAATGCCTGAATCTCACCAGTCACCTTAAAATATCGATACTAATAAAATATGAAAATTTGACCTTTTTCGTTAATGCCTGAAAAGATCAAAAATTTTAATTCGTAAACGTCCAAAAAATATAAAAATTAAGAAAAAGATATAAAACCACCTCAAACAATTCTCGAATCGCACTAATTACATTAGAATAACGATACGATAAAAATATCAAAATTTTACATTTTTTCGTGACTGACCGAAAAATAGCAAAATTTTAATTCATAAACATCCAAAAAATAAAAATCAATGAAAAGACCTAAAAACACCTCAAAAAATTCCTAAATCGCTCCAGTAACCTTAGAATATAGATACAAATAAAATATCAAAATTTCATATTTTTTCGTGACTGCTCAAAAAATATCAAATATTTTAATTCGTAATTGTCAAAAAAATATAAAAATCAAGAAAAGGATAGATAAACACCTCTAAAAATTTCCCAATCGTAGTAGTCACCTTAGAATATTGATACGAATAAAATATCAAATTTTCATTTTTTTTCGTGACTTCCTAAAAAATATCAAAAGTTTTTATTCTGTTTTTGACAGCGTGGCAGCGATCCGAGGCGGTTCGGAAGGAAAAAGCTTCGGCGTTGTAGTTTGGAGCGCGCTTGTTCGGCCTACAAGTAGGCTACGACTTCCTTTTTTTTTAGATTGATCAGAATGTGTGAGCGTATGTGGATTTGCATGAATATTGGGGTGGGGAACAAGATTAACATGCCTTTTTCGATAAAAATCATATTTAGGTTTTCACCGGGCTCAGCGGGTACTTGAATTGTAATATTTGATCATCCATGCTTCCTTGTTTGGCCTGGATTTGACTTATGAGTTATTATTGGATCATGTTTGGCCGTAGTCTAGACTTAAACTAGTGATTCCATAGACTCACGATTGTTCAGAGGTGATAGATTATATTATTTCTGTCCGGTGTGACTTTGAGAGGTGTAGGCCCTGGTAGACTGATATAGCAGACTTGGGTCTAATAGAGATGAGCCTTAGCTAGGCAGTGACTTAGTTGTGGGGCCTTAACATCTATAATTCTCGTATGACCCTAACTTTCTGCATTTCCGCCCGCCCTCCGGGCCCTTTCGGTGATACATACGGCTTTAGTTCAGTTCTCTTGTCACCGTGAGATGGTTACAGGATATAGAAGATCGTCATGAATTTTAGATGCGGGAATCCTTGGGTAGCTTATTTGGAAGCTTTACACTGTCGTGGTAACTTAACAAATGGTTTCACCCGCGGTTAGTGGTCCGGGCTCTGTTCTTCCTGCTGCTCCTTATTTACCCTCCTATAATGGAGTCGACATATAGAGTTCTCCCCCCCGGGTTATATCACTTTATCTACAGGTAGTTGACATCCGCGGTTCGAGGTTCGATCTCTGTACTATCCCTTGCATAGTTCGAATCTATCGGCGTATCTACTATAGGCAGACTCACCCGCGGTTCGAGGTCCAGGCTCTGTGTTTCCTCTCTTTCATTGCTTGGGAATACTGACATTTCTGTAATGCTTCGGGTTTAAAAATCTCCTCTAGTCTTAGTTTAGCTTTTTTGTGTAGCTGACGGGATTATAGGGGTCCTTTCTAGTTTTTACTTCAATTCGCGCACGAATGTACCTTCTGGGCTTATGTGGGCCTAGTTGGAGTAGTCACCTTAGGTTTGTTTGCCTTACACTCGTGTGCATACCTTTACTTTTCTTGTTCGGGACCTCTGTCTGTGTTTTATTCTAGCATTTCCTATTGCTTTTACTTTCTTACTCAGTCGGCCTATGATGCCTAATGGGTACCTTTTCACTGGTACTCATACTACACTCTGCATCTATTTTCGTGATGCAGGACCAAGAACCAGTCATCGACACCTCCATTCGAGCCAGTAACAGCCAGTATCCAGAAGCGAGGGTGAGCACAACGTCCTGATCATTGTTGTCTCCTTCTGTACATATATTTTGTGGCTCGTCTTTTGTACTTGAGACAGGTCCTTGTAGTTGCGTATATTTTTGTATGTTGGTACACTTTTGGAACTTGTACTCTTAGTATGGCTCTGTACTTGTGACTTCCAGGTTCTGGGAGGGTTTCAGTTCTTATGCATATTCTTTTGGCTTGCCTTATTCCTTTTTATTGTTATTGTTTCTGCCACTTGGTTTCTGTCCTTATACCTACTCCTAGCTTTTCTGGGTTTCGAGTTGGCTTTCCTACTGGTGGATATAGTAGGTGTCATCATGGCTCAAGGAATCGGATCGTGACCAGTTGGTATCAGAGCCAGGTTGTTTGTTGGTCTCACTTGTACAGAGCTAGCGTCTAGTAGAGTCCTGCGGATAGGTGTGGAGACATCCATGACTTATCTTCTAGAGGCTATAGGATGTCATTAGGAACATTCTTTATGTTGTATTATCTCGTGCAGTGCGTGTTTCATTGGTTTCATGGAATCTCACTTGTTTTCTCTTTCGTAGGGATGGCTCGTAGATGTGGTGACGATCCACCTGAGGCGGCAGATAGAGCCCCGACCAGGACTAGCGGTCGACCGACGTTGCTGCCCGAAAAATATGAAAATTTTTATTTTGTAAACGTACGAAAAAATATAGAAATCTAGGAAAACACATACACCTCAAAAAATTGTCGAAGTGCACCAATCATCTTCGAATATCGATACGAATAAAATATAAATATTTCACATTTTTTCATGACAACCCCAAAAATATTTAAAATTTAATTTTAAACATCCGAAAATATAAAAATCAAGAAAAAGACATAAATTCACGAATGACACCAGTCAACTTAGAATATCGATACGAATCACATTTTTCGTGATTGCCCAATAAATATGAAAAATTTTAATTCGTAAACGTCCGAAAAATATAAAAATCAATAAAAAGACATAAAAACACCTCAAAAATTTCTGAATCGCACTAGTCACCTTATAATATCGTTACGAAGAAAAAATATCAAAATTTCACATTCAATCAAGACTACCCGAAAAATATCAAAATGTTTGTTACGTAAACGTCCGAAAAATATAAAAATCAAGAATCGGACATTAAAATTCTCGAATTGCACCAGCCACCATAGAATATTGATACGAATAAAATATTAAATTTCAATTTTTTTTGTGACTGCCCGAAAAGTATCAAAAATTCTAATTCGTAAACGTTCAAAAAATATAAGAATCAAGAAAAAGACATAAAATCACCTCAAAAAATACCTGAATCGCACCAGTCACCTTTGAATATCGATACAATTGAAATATCAAAATTTCACATTTTTTTGTAACTGCCCGAAAATATCAAAAATTTTAATTCGTAAACTTCCAAAAAATATAAAAATCAAGAAAAAGACATTAAAACACATCAATATAATCCTGAATCGCACCGGTCGCCTTAGAATATCGATACGAATAAAATATCAAAATTTCACTTTTTTCATGACTACCCGATAAATATCAAATTTTTTAATTCGTAAACGTCCGAAAATATAAAAATAAAAAAAAAGACATTAAAACACCTCAAAAAATTCCCGAATCGCACCAGCTACCTTAGAATATCCATACGAAAAAAATATCAAAGTTTCACATTTTTTGTGACTGCCCGAAAAAAATTAAAAATTTTAATTCATGAACGTCCGAAAAATATGAAGATTAAGAAAAAGACAAAAAATAATCGAATCGCACCAGTCACCTATGAATATCGATACGAATAAAATATGAAAATTTCACATTTTTTTGTGACTGCAAGAAAAATATCAAAAATTTTAATTAATAAAAGACCGAAAAAAATCAAGAAAAAGATAAAAACACCACAAAAATTTTCTGAATCGCACTAGTCATCTTAGAATATCGATACAAATAAAATATCAAAATTTGTCATTTTTTTTGTTTCTGCCTAACATATAGAAAAATTTAATTCGTAAACATACGAAAAATATAAAAATCAAGAAAAAAAACAAAAAAATTAATCTAATCGCACTAGTCACTGTCGAATATGGATACGAATAAAATATTAAAATTTCACATTTTTTCGTGACTGCTGAAAATTATCAAAAAATTTAATTCGTAAACATTCGAAAATTTAAAAATAAAGAAAAAGACATAAAAACGCCTCAAAAAATTCCCGAGTCGCACCTATCACCTTTGAATATCGATACAAATAAAATATCAAAATTTCATATTTTTTCGTAACTCCCCGAAAAATATCAAAAAATTTAATTCGTAAACACCCGAAAAGAAAATGATATAAAAACACATCAAAAAATTTCCAAATCGCACCAGTCACCTACGAATATCAATATGAACAAAATATCAAAATTTCACATTTTTTTTAGACTCCCAAAAAAATATCAAATGACACACGTCATCCAGGATTATCGATAGAAATAAAATATCAAAATTTCACATTGTTTCGTAACTGCTCGAAAAATATAAAAATCAAGAAAAAGATATAGAAAAACCTCAAAATTTCACATTTTTTCGCGACTGCACGAAAAATACCAAAAAATTTGATTCGTAAACGTTCGTAAATATAAAAATCAAGAAAAAGACATGAAAACACCTCAAAAAATTCGAATTGCACCAGTCACCATAGAATATCGATACGAATAAAATATAAAAATTTAGAATTTTTTCGTGTACTGACCAAAAAATATCAAAAATTTTAATTCGTAAACGTCTAAAATATATGAGAATCAAGATTAAGACATAAAAACACCTCAAAATTTTTTTGAAACGCACTAGTCAACTTAGAATATCGATACGAATAGAATATCAAAATTTTACATTTTTAATAACTTCCCAAAAAATATCAAAAAATATAATTCATAAATATCCGAAAAATAAATATATCAAGAAAAAGAAATAAAAACACCTCAAAAAATACTCGAATCGTTCCAATCACCATAGAATATCGATACGAATAGAATAACAAAATTTTGTATTTTTTCGTGACTCCCCGTAAAATATCAAAAAATTTAATTCGTAATCATCCAAAAAAAAATTAAAATCAAGAAAAGGACATAAAAAAACATCAAAAAATTTCCGAATCGTACCAGTCACCTAAGAATATCGATACGAAGAAAATATAGAAATCTCATATTTTTTTGTGACTCCCTAAAAAAAATCAAATATTTTAATTCTTAAACGTCCGAAAAATATAAAAATCAAGAAAAAAACATTAGAACACCTCAAAAAATTCTCGAATCGCACACGTCACCTTGGTATATCGATACAAATAAAATAACAAAAATTCAAATTGTTTCGTGACTTCACGAAAAATATAAAAATCAAGAAAAATATATAAAAACACCTCAAATTTTTTTTGAATAGCACCAGTCACCTCATAATATCGATACGAATAAAATATAAAAACAAAACATTTTTTCGTGACTAATCGCAAAATATCTAAAATTTTAATTCGTAAACATCTGAAAAATATCAAAATCAAGATTAAGACATAAAAACACCTCAAAAAATTCTCGAATCGCACAAGTGACCTTAGAATATCGCTACGAATAAAACATTAAATTTCATATTTTTTCGTGACTGTCCAAAAAATATCAAATATTTTAATTCGTAAACCTCTGGAAAAAAATCCCGTATCGCACTAGTCACCTTAGCATATCGGTATGAATAAAAACAAAACATTTTTTCGTGACTAATCGCAAAATATCTAAAAATTTAATTCGTAAACGTCCGAAAAATATGAAAATCAAGAAAAAGAAATAAATACACCTTAAAAAATACTCGAATCGCATTAATCACCTTAGAATATCGATACGAATAAAAGCTCAAAATTTCACTTTTTTGTTGACTCTTCGAAAAATATCAAATAATTTAATTCGTAAATGTCCGAAAAGTATAGAAATAAAAAAAAAGACATAAAAAACACCTCAAAAAATTTAAGAATCGCATCAGTAATCCTAGAATATCGATACATATAAATTATCAAAATTTCACATTTTTTTGTAACAGCCCAAAAAATGTAAAAATTAAGAAAAAGACATAAAAACACTCAAAAAATTTCTGAATCGCATCAGTCACCTTAGATTATCGATACAAATAGAATATCAAAATTTCACAATTTTTCGTAACTGCCCGAATCGCTCCCGTCACTGTCGAATATCGATACGAATAAAATATCAAATTTTCACATTTTTTCTTGACTGCTTGAAAATTATCAAAAATTTTAATTCGTAAACGTCCGAAAATTTAAAAATCAAGAATAAGACATAAAAACACCTCAAAAAATTCTCGATTCGCACTAGTCACCTTTGAATATCAATACAAATAAAATATCAAAATTTCATATTTTATCGTGACTCCCCGGAAAATATCAAAAATTTTAATTCGTCAACACCCGAAAAGAAAAAGACATAAAAACACATCAAAAAATTTATGAATCGCACCAGTCACCTTAGAATATCGATACGAATAGACTATAAAAATTTCCCATTTTTTCTTCACTTCCCAAAAAATATCAAAATATTTAATTCGTAAATGTCCGAATAATATAAATATCAAGAAAAAGAAATAAAAACACCTCAAAAAATACTCAAATTGTACCAAACACCTTAGAATGTCGATACTACTAAAATATCAAAATTTCACATTTTCTACCGATTTCCCAAAAAATATCAAAAATTTTAATTCGTAAACGTCTGAAAAATTTAAAAATCAATAAAATGAAATAAAAACACCTCAAAAAATTCCCGAATCGCACCAGTCACCTTTGAATATCGATACGGATGAATTATCAAAGTTTTGTATTTTTTCGTGACTCCCCAAAATATATTAAAAATTTTAATTCGTAAACATCCAAAAAAAATTAAAATTAAGAAAAAGACATAGAAACACATCAAAAAAATTCCAAATCGCACCAGTCACCTAAGAATATCGATACGAATAAAATATAGAAATTTCATGTTTTTTCGTGACTCCCTAAAAAATATCAAAAAATTTAATTCTTAATTGTCCGAAAAATATAAAAATCAAGAAAAAAATATTAAAACACCTCAAAATATTCTCAAATCGCACACGTCACTTTGGAATATCGATACAAATAAAATAACAAAATTTCATATTGTTTCGTGACTACTCGAAAAATATAAAAATCAAGAAAGATACATAAAAACATCTCAAAAAAAATTCGAATCACACCAGTCACCTCATAATATCGATACAAATAAAATATAAAAATAGAGCATTTTTTTGTGACTAATCGCAAAATATCTAAAATTTTAATTCGTAAACGTCTAAAATATATCAAAATCAGGATTAAGACGTAAAACCACGTCACAAAATTCCCGTATCGCATCAGTCACCTTAGAATATCGCTACGAATAAAACATAAAAATTTCACATTGTTTCATGACTTTTCGAAAAATATCAAAAATGTAATTCGTAAACGTCCGAAAAATATAAAAATCTAGAAAAAGAAATAAAAAGACCTCAAAAAATACTCGAATCACATTAATCACCTCAGAATATCGATACGAATAAAATCTCAAAATTTCACTTTTTTTCTTGACTGCCCAAAAAATATCAAAATATTTAATTCGTAAATGTCCGATATGTATAGAAATTAAAAAAAACATAAAAACACTTCAAAAAATTTAAGAATCGCGCCAGTAATCTTAGAATATCGATACAAATAAAATATCAAAATTTCGTATTTTTTCGTGACTGCCGGAAAAATATCAAAATTTTTAATTCATAAACTTTTGAAAAACATAAAAATCAAGAAAAAAGAAATAAAAACACCTCAAAAAATTCCCGAGTCGCACTAGTCAACTTAGCATATCGATATGAATAAAGTATCAAAATTCCACATTTTTTCGTGACTGCGTAAAAAATATCAAAATTTTTAATTCTTAAACGTCTGAAAAATATAAAAATCAAGAACAAGACATAAAAGCACCTCAAAAAATTCCTAAATCACACACGTCACCTTGAAATATCGAAACAAATAAAATATCAAAATTTCACACTTTTTCCCGACTACCCAAAAAATATCAAAAATTTTGATTAGTAAACTTCTAAGAAATAAAAAAATCAAGAAAAAGACATAAAAATACCTCAAAAAATTCTCGAATCGCACCATTCACCTTATAATATCGATACAAATAAAATATCAAGATTTTTACATTTTTTCGTGACTGCCCAAAAAATACCAAAAAAATTAATTCTATAATTTCCGAAATGTATTGAATTCAAGAAAAACACATAAAAACACTGAAAAAATCTTGAATCGCACTAGTCACCTTAGAATATCAAGCCGAATGAAGTATCAAAATTTCACATTTTTTCGTGACAGCCCAGAAAGTATCAAATATTTTAATTCCTAAACATCTGAAAAATATAATTATAAAAAAAAAGACATAAAAACACCGCAAAAAATTTCCGAATCGCACCAGCCAACTTAAAATATCGAAACAAATTAAATATCAAAATTTCACATTTTTTCGTGACTTCCCGAAAAATATCAAAAAATTTAATTCGAAAACGTACAAAAAATATAAAATTCAAGAAAAAAATTTAATTCATAAACGTCCGAAAAAATCAAGAAAAAGATAAAAATACCACAAAAAATTTCCGAATCGCACCAGTCACCTTAGAATATCGATACAAATAAAATATCAAATTTTCACATTTTCTTTGTTTCTGCCTAACATATCGAAAAATTTAATTCGTAAACGAAAAATATAAAGATCAAGAAAGAAAACAAAAAAATAACTGAATCGCACCAGTCATTGTCGAATATAGATACGAATAAAATATCAAAATTTCACATTTTTTCGTGACTGCTTGAAAATTATCAAAAATTTTAATTCGTAAACGTTCGAAAATTTAAAAATCAAGAAAAATACATAAAAACACCTCAAAAAATTCCCGAGTCGCACCAGTCACCTTTGAATATCGATACAAATAAATTATCAAAATTTCATATTTTTTAGTGACTCCCCGAAAAATATCAAAATTTTTAATTCGTAAACACCCAAAAAGAAAAAGACATAAAAACACATCAAAAAATTTCCAAATCGCACCATTCACCTACGAATATCGATATGAACAGAATATCAAAAGTTCACATTTTTTCGTAACTCCCTAAAAATATCAAATGACACACGTCACCTAGGAATATCGATAGAAATAAAATATCAAAATTTCACATTGTTTCGTAACTACCCGGAAAATATAAAAATCAAGAAAAAGACATAGAAACACCTCAAAATTTCACATTTTTTCGCGACAACACGAAAAATACCAAAAAATTTAATTCGTAAATATTCGTAGAATACAAAAATAAAGAAAAATACATGAAAAAACCTTAAAATATTCTCGAATTGCACCAGTCACCATAGAATATCGATACGAATAAAATATAAAAATTTAGCATTTTTTCGTGACAGACCAAAAAATATCAAAAATTTTAATTCGTAAAAGTTTGAAAAATATAAGAATCAAGAAAAAGACATAAAAACACCTCAAAAAATTCCTGAATCGCACCAATTACCTTAGAATATCGATACGAAAAAAATATCAAAGTTTCACATTTTTTTGTGACTGCCCGAAAAATATTAAAAATTTTAATCCATAAACGTCCGAAAAATATAAAGATCAAGAAACAGACAAAAATACTCGGACAGCACCAGTCACCTAAGAATATCGATACGAATAAAATATGAAAATTTCACATTTTTTTGTGACTGCAAGTAAAATAATCAAAAAATTTAATTCATAAACGTCCGAAAAAAATCAAGAAAAAGATAAAAATACCACAAAAAATTTTCAAATCTCACCAGTCACCTTAGAATATCGATATAAATAAAATATCAAAATTTCACATTTTTTCGTGACTTCCGAAAAAATTTCAAAAATTTTAATTCGTAAACATACGAAAAATATAAAAATCAAGAAAAAGACATAAAAATACTTCAAAAAAATCCCGAATCACATCAGTCACCATAGAATATCAATACAAATAAAATATCAAAATTTCACATTTTTTGTGACTGCCAGAAAAATGTAAAAATTAAGAAAAAGACATAAAAACACTCAAAAAATTTCCTAATCGCATCAGTCACCTTTGAATATCGATACAAATAGAATATCAAAATTTCACAATTTTTCGTAACTGCCCGAATCGCTCCAGTCACTGTCGAATATCGATACGAATAAAATATTAAATTTTCACATTTTTTCGTGAATGCTTGAAAATTATCAAAAATTTTAATTCGTAAACGTTCGAAAATTTAAAAATCAAGAAAAATACATAAAAAACACCCTTCCGAAAAAAATTTCCCGAGTCGCACCAGTCACCTTTGAATATCAATACAAATAAATTATCAAAATTTCATATTTTTTAGTGACACCCCAAAAAATATCAAAAATTTTAATTCGTAAACACCAGAAAAGAAAAAGATATAAAAAACACATCAAAATATTTCCAAATCGCACCAGTCACCTACGAATATCAATATGAACAGAATATCGAAATTTCACATTTTTTCGCGACTCCCTAAAAAACATCAAATGACACACGTCATCTAGGAATATCGATACAATTAAAATATCAAATTTTCACATTGTTTCGTAACTGCCCGAAAAATATAAAAATCAAGAAAAAGACATACAAACACCTCAAAATTTCACATTTTTTCGCGACTGCACCAAAAATACCAAAAAATTTAATTCGTAAACGTTCGTAAAATGTAAAAATCAAGAAAAATACATGAAAACACCTTAAAAAATTCTCGAATCGCACCAGTCACAATAGAATATCGATATGAATAAAATATAAAAATTGATCATTTTTTCGAAACTGACTTTAAAATATCAAAAACTTTATTTCGTAAACGTGTGAAAAATATAAAAATCAAGATTAAAACATAAAAACACCTCAAAAAAATCTCGAATCGCAGCAGTCACCTTAGAATATCGATACGAATAGACTATAAAAATTTCACATTTTTTCGTCACATCCCAAAAAATATCAAAATTTTTAATTCGTTAATGTCCGAATAATATAAATATCAAGAAAAAAAATAAAAATACCTCAAAAAATACTCGAATAGTACAAATCACCTTAGAATATCGATACTACTAAAATATCTAAATTTCACATTTTTTCGCGACTTCCCAATAAATATCAAAAATTTTAATTCATAAACGTCTGAAAAATTTAAAAATCAATAAAATGAAATAAAAACCCCTCAAAAAATCCCCGAATCGCACCAGTCACCTTTGAATATCGATACGGATGGAGTATCAAAGTTTTGTATTTTTTCGTGACTCCCCAAAATATATTAAAATTTTAATTCGTAAACATCCAAAAAAAATTAAAATTAAGAAAAAGACGTAGAAACACATCAAAAAATTTCCAAATCGCACCAGTCACCTAAGAATATCGATACGAATAAAATATAGAAATTTCACGTTTTTTCGTGACTCCCTAAAAAATTTCAAAAATTTTAATTCTTAAACGTCCGAAAAATATAAATATCAAGAAAAAAATATTAAAACACCTCAAAAAATTCTCAAATCGCACACGACTCCTTGGAATATCGATACAAATAGAACAACAAAAATTCACATTGTTTCGTGACTGCTCGAAAAATATAAAAATCAAGAAAGATACATAAAAACACCTCAAAAAAAATTCGAATCACACCAGTCACCTCATAATATCGATACAAATAAAATATAAAAATAAAGCATTTTTTTGTGAATAATCGCAAAATATCTAAAATTTTAATTCGTAAACGTCTGAAAATTTTCAAAATCAAGATTAAGACGTAAAAACACGTCACAAAATTCCCGAATCACACCAGTCACCTTAGAATATCGTTACGAATAAAACATTAAAATTTCACATTTTTTCGTGACTTTCTGAAAAATGTCAAAAAATTTAATTCGCAAACGTCCGAAAAATATAAAAATCAAGAAAAAAAAATAAAAAGACCTCAAAAAATACTCGTATCACATTAATCACCTTAGAATATCGATACGAATAGAATCTCAAAATTTCACTTTTTTTCTTAACTGCCCAAAAAATGTCAAAATATTTAATTCGTAAATGTCCGATATGTATAGAAGTAAAAAAAAGACATAAAAACACTTCAAAAAATTTAAGAATCGCACCAGTAATCTTAGAATATCAATACGAATAAGATATCAAAATTTCGCATTTTTTCGTGACTGCCCGAAAAATATCAAAATTTTTAATTCGTAAACCTCCGAAAAATATAAAAATAAAAACACCTCAAAAAATTCCCGAGTCGCACTAGTCAACTTAGCATATTGATATGAATAAAATATCAAAATTCCACATTTTTTCGTGACTGCTTAAAAAAATTCCAAATTTTTAATTGTTAAACGTCTGAAAAATATAAAAATCAAGAACAAGACATAAAAACACCTCAAAAAATTCCTAAATCACACACGTCACCTTGAAATATCGATACAAATAAAATATCAAAATTTCACACTTTTTCGCGACTACCCAAAAAATAACAAAATTTTTGATTGGTAAACGTCTGAGAAATATAAAAATCAAGAAAAAGACATAAAAATACCTCAAAAAATTCCCGAATCGCACCATTCACCTTATAATATCGATACGAATAAAATATCAAGTTTTTTATTTTTTTTCGTGAGTGCCCAAAAAATACCAAAAAAATTAATTCTTTAAATTCCGAAAAGTATTGAATTCAAGAAAAACACATAAAAACACTGAAAAAATCTTTAATCGCACTAGTCACCTTAGAATATCAAGCCGAATGAAGTATCAAGAAAAAGACATAAAAACACCTCAAAAATTTTCTGAATCGCACCAGCCACCTTAGAATATCTAAACAAATTAAATATCAAAATTTCACATTTTTTTGTGACTGCCCGAAAAATATTAAAACTTTTAATTCGAAATTGTACAAAAAATATAAAAATCAAGAAAAAGACACAACAACACTTCAAAAATTTCCGAATCGCATCTATCACCTTATAGTATCGATACAAATAAATTATCAATTTTTTTCATTTTTTTGTGACTGCCCGAAAAATGTAAAAATTAAGCAAAAAACATAAAAAAACTCAAATTTTTCCCGAATCGCACCAGTCACCTTAGAATATCGATACAAATAAGTTATCAAAATTTCACAATTTTTCATAAATGCCCGAAAAATATCAAAAATTTTAATTCGTAAACTTCCGAATAAACAAAATACCTAAAATATTCTGAATCGCACCAGTCACCTTCGAATATCTATACGAATAAAATATCAAAAATTCACATTTTCTCGTGACTGCCCAAAAAGTATAAAAATCAAGAAAAAGACATAAAAACACCTTAAAAAATCACGATTCGCACCGGTCACATTATAATATTGTTACAAATAAAATATCAAAATTTCACATTTTCCGTGACTGCCCGAAAATATCAAAAAATTTAATTTGTAAACGTCCGAAAAATATAAAAATTGAGAAAAAGACATAAAAATACCTCAAAAAATCTTGAATTGCACTAGTTACCTTATAATATCGATACGAATAGAATATCAAAATTTCACATTTTTTCGTGTCTTCCCGAAAAATATCAAAAATTTTAATTCTTAAACGTTCGTAAAATATAAAAATCAAGAAAAAGACATAAAAACACCTCAAAAAATTTCCGAATCGCACCAGTCACCTTAGAATTTCGATACGAATAGAATAAAAAATTTCAATTTTTTTTCGTGACTTCCTCAAAAATATTAAAAATTTTAATTCGTAAACGTCCGAAAAATATAAAATTTAAGAAAAAGACATAAAGGCACCTTAAAAATTTCCCGAATTGCTCCAGTCACATTAGAATATCGATATGAATTAAATATCAAATTTCACATTTTGTCGTGACTGCCTGAAAAATATCATAAATTTTAATTTTTAAATGTCCAAACAATATAAAAATCAAGAAAAGGACATAAAATCGTCTCAAAAAATTCCTGAATCGCACTAGAAACCATAGAATATCGATACAGATAAAACATGAAAATTTTACATTTTTTATTGACTGCCCGAAAAATATCTAAAACTTTAATTCGTAAACGTATGAAATTTATAAAAAACAAAAACAAAGATATAAAAGCACCTCAAAAAATTCTCGATTCGCACGAGTCACCTTAGGATGTCGATATGAATAGAATATAAAAATTTCACATTTTTCCGTGACTGCTCAAAAAATATTAAAATTTTTAATTCGTAAACGTCCAAAAAATATAAAAATCAATAAAAAGACTAGAACACCTCAAAAATTTCCAGAATCGCACCAGTTACCTTAGAATATCGATACGAATAAGATATCAAAATTTCACATTTTTTCGTGATTGCCCAAAAAATATCAAATTTTTTTATTCGTAAACGTCTCAAAATATAAAAATCAAGAACAAGACATAAAAGCACCTAAATAAATTCCCAAATTTCACCAATCACCTTAGAATATCAATACAAATAAAATATCAAAATTTCACATTGTTTCCTGACTGCCTGAAAAATATAAAAAAAATTAATTCGTAAACGTCCGAAAAATATAAAAATCAAGAAAAGGACATAAAGAAATTTCAAAAAAATCCCGAAACGCACCAGTCACCTTAAAATATCGATACGAATAAAATATCAAAATTTCACATTTTTTCGTGACTGCCTGAAAAATATAAAAAAATTTAATTCAAAAACGTCCGGAAAATATAAAAATAAAGAAAAAGACATAAAAACACCTAAAAAAAACCTTGAATTGCATCAGTCACCTTAGAATATCGATACAAATAAAATATCAAAATTTCACATTTTTTAGTGACTGCCTGAAAAAAATCAAAATATTTGATTCATAAACGTCCGAAAAATATAAAAATCAAGAAAAAGACAGAAAAACACCTCGAAAATTCCAAAATCGTACTTGTCATCTTTAAATACCGATACGAATAAAAGATCAAAATTTCACATTTTTGCATGACTGCCAGAAAAATATCAAAAAATTTAATTCGTAAACGTCTGAAAAATATAAAAATCAACATTTTTTCGTGACTGACCGAAAAATATCAAAAATTTTAATTCATAAACATCCAAAAAATAAAAATCAATGAAAAGACCTAAAAACACCTCAAAAAATTCCAGAATCGCACCAGTAACCTTAGAATATAGATACAAATAAAATATCAAAATTTCACATTGTTTCCTGACTGCCTGAAAAATATAAAAAAAATTAATTCGTAAACGTCCGAAAAATATAAAAATCAATTTTTTCGTGACTGACCGAAAAAATCTCAAAAATTTAAATTTGTAATTGTCCAAAAAATATAAAAATCAAGAAAAAGATATAAAAACACCTCTAAATTATTCGCGAATCGCACCAGTCACCTTAGAATATCGATACGAATAAAATATCAAATTTTCATATTTTTTCGTGACTTCCTGAAAAATATCAAAAGTTTTTATTCTGTTTTTGACAGCGTGGCAGTGATCTGAGGTGGTTCGGAAGGGAAAAGCTTCGGCGTTGTAGTTTGGAGCGCGCGCGTTCGGCCTACAAGTAGGCTACGACTTTCCTTTTTTTTAGATTGATTAGAATGTGTGAGCGTATGTGGATTTGCATGAATATTGGGGTGGGGAACTAGATTAACATGCCTTTTTCGATAAAAATCATATTTAGGTTGTCACCGGGCGCAGCGGGTACTTGAATTGTAATATTTGATCATCCTTGCTTCCTTGTTTGGCCTGGATTTGACTTATGAGTTATTATTGGAGCATGTTTGGCCTTAGTCTAGACTTAGACTAGTGATTCCATAGACTCATGATTGTTCAGAGGTGATAGATTATATTATTTCAGTCCGGTGTGACTTTGAGAGGTGTAGGTCCTGGTAGAATGATATAGTAGACTTGGGTCTGATAGAGATGAGCCTTAGCTAGGCAGTGTGTAACACCCCGTATTTTACGTGTACTAGTTCAATTTATATGATGTTGATAAATTTCCTTGTGGTATAGTTATATCCTGTTCGGTGATACATACGGCTTCAGTTCGGTTCTCTTATCACCGTGAGATGGTTATAGGATATAGAAGATGGTTACGAAGAGTTACCCATGAATTTTAGATGCAGGAATCCTTGGATGGCTTATTTGGAAGCTTTACACTGTCGTGGTAACTTAACAAAAGGTTTCACCCGCGATTAGTGGTCCGGGCTCTGTTCTTCCTGCTGCTCCTTATTTACCCTCCTATAATGGAGTCGGCATATAGAGTTCTCCCCCCCGGGTTATATCACTTTATCTACGGGTAGTCGACATTCGCGGTTCGAGGTCCGAGCTCTGTACTATCCCTTGCAGAGTTTGAATCTATCGACGTATCTACTATAGGCAAACTCACCCGCGGTTCGAGGTCTAGGTTCTGTGTTTCCTCTCTTTCATAGCTCGGGAATACTGACATTTCTATAATGCTTCGGGTTTACAAATCTCCTCTAGTCTTAGTTTAGCTTTTTTGTGTACCTGACGGGATTATGAGGGTCCTTTCTAGTTTTTACTTCAATTTGCGCACGAATGTACCTTCTGGGCTTATGTGGGCCTAGTTGGAGTAGTCACCTTAGGTTTGTTTGCCTTACACTCGTGTGCATACCTTTACTTTTCTTGTTCGTGACCTATGTCTGTGTTTTATTCTAGCATTTCCTATTGCTTTTACCTTTCTTACTCAGTCGGCCTATGATGCCTAATGGGTACCTTTTCACTGGTACTCATACTACACTCTGCATCTATTTTTGTGATGCAGGACCAAGAACCAGTCATCGACGCCTCCATTCGAGCCAGTAATAGCCAGTATCCGGAAGCGAGGGTGAGCACAACGTCCTGATCATTGTCGTCTCCTTCTGTACATATATTTTGTTGCTCGTCTTTTGTACTTGAGACAGGTCCTTGTAGTTGCGTATATATTTGTATGTTGGTACACTTTTGGAACTTGTAGTCTTAGTATGGCTCTGTACTTGTGACTTCCAGGTTCTGGGAGGGATTCAGTTCTTATGTATGTATTCTTTTGTCTTGCCTTATTCCTTTTTGTTGTTATTGTTTTTGCCACTTGGTTTCTGTCCTTTTACCCACTCCTAGCTTTTCTGGGTTTCGGGTTGGCTTACCTACTGGTGGGATATAGTAGGTGTCATCACGGCTCGAGGAATCGGGTCGTGACAAGTTGGTATCAGAGCCAGGTTGTTCGTTGGTCTCACTTGTACTGAGCTAGCGTCTTGTAGAGTCATGCGGATAGGTGTGGAGATATCTGTGACTTATCTTCGAGAGGCTATAGGATGTCATTAGGAACATTCTTTATGTTGTATCATCTCGTGCAGTGCGTGTTTCATTGGTTTCATGGAATCTCACTTGTTTTTCTCTTTCGTAGGGATGGCTCGTAGACGTGGAGCCCCTGGTGGTGACGATCCACCTGAGGCGGCAGATAAAGCCTCGACCAGGCCTAGAGGTCAACCACGGGGTAGGGGTAGGGGTCCAGCACCAACCCCAGACAGATATATAGCTTCAAACTCGGTAGAGGAGCCTCAGGATGCCCCTATTCCCCCTCAACCAGAGGGTCCAGGTTTAGCCCAGCCGCCAGCTGCACCGGTCATGACTCCTGCTCTTCATGTAGCTATTGCCCGCTACTTGTAGTATTTGGGGGTGTAAAGCAGAAGCAACCAGGTCTAGTTCCACCAGTACAGCAGGACGGCCTCTAGCTCCTGTTCCAAGAAAGCACCCAGCCCAGTGCCGTTTTCCGCCCAGCCAGATGTTGCAGGAGGTGTTATAGCATTCTAGGAGCAGAGGATGCTCAGATATTTCCTTAGATAGGCACCACTGAGGCTCTCAGGGGCAGTTGGAGAGGATGCCTATGAGTTTTTGACTTCCTGCCGTGAGTGGTTGCACGCCTTGAGTTTATTAAAGTGCCGAGCAACATATTTCACAGGCTATCAGCTTGACGGACTCGCCAGGCAGTGGTGGCAGACATATATGGAGACTAGGCCAGCCGGGTCCCCTCCGGTGCCTTGGACGGAGTTTTCAAAGGCTTTCCCGTTTGGGAGACACATTATCTTGGGAGGCGACTCCGCGATTAGTTTTTGAGGTTGGAGCATGGATCCATGAGCGTGTCTGAGTATGAGGCAAGATTTAGTCGCTCTCTAGGTATGCTACTATGATATTACCCATAGAGGAGGAGATAATCCAGTGTTTTGTTCGAGGTCTAAGGACTGAGTTGCGGGTTGAGACCCATTCTTTGGTTACAGCTGGCCGTTCTTTTCTGGATATAGTTGATCATGCCCGTTCCATTGAGCAGTTCCATTGCGAGGTCCAAGGGGGCAGTGACAAGAGGGGTCGGCATGAGGATAGCTATAATGGACCCCGTTACAGGTTCAGAGATTATCAGGGCAGGCCCCAACATCAGTTTCAGTAGGGTCAGTTTAGCTGACCGGTACAAGCCTCACTATAGGCTTCAGGGGGTGATCATCACCAACATGATGCTTCCGGTCAGGGTGGCCCTCCTTATATTGCAGGCCAGAGGGTGAGAGATGCGGTATTGGCTACTTCAAGTCAGACTGCTTCATCATATTCAATGAGTTAGAGTACTAGGGCTTCAGATGTGGTTACTAACGGGCCGTAGCGGTCGCTACTTTACGGGTCGGTCTTCCCAGGAGTGTTATGATTATGGGGAGTTAGACCATTGGTCCAGAGATTGCCCCAGGCATAGGGCTAGGCCTTCCACTTCCCAGACAGCTCGGTCAGCTCCAGCAGAAGAAGCAGTACCCCCCAGCCAGGGGTGGGGACTAGGGACATGACCGTAGAGGTGATCAACAGGGATCCCGAGGTGGCTCCCGGGGAGGCAGGTTGGGCGGTAGAGGTGATGCCAGAGGGGGAGGCCGTCATGGCCATTTCTATGCTGCACTGGCGAGGGCCGAGGCGTCGGATGATGTTATGACATGTATGGTTTCTTTATGTCAGCAGTCAACTTCAGCTTTATTTGATCCGGGTTCCATTTATTCCTATGTATTTATATATTTTACACCCCGTTTGGGTGTGAGTCCTGAGCCTTTAGCAACATCGTTGCGTGTCTCAACTCCGGTAGGAGATTCTTTAGTAGTGGATCAGGTGTGTAGATCCTGTGTGGTCACTCTTCAGGGGCAGGATACCTGGATGGACCTCATTCTGCTTGATATGATTGATTTCGACACCATCCTGGGCATGGATTTGTTATTACCTCATCATGTGGTTTTGGACTGTTATGCCAAGACTGTTACCTTAGCTATGCATGGCATACCCCCGGTGGTATGGCAGGGGTTGTTTAATCGCACACCGATTGGGATTATCTCTTATATTCTAGCCCGGACGTTAGTAGCTGGGGGTGCTTAGCCTATTTGGCTTATGTTCGCGATGTATCTAGCAAGGTCCCCTCCGTTGGCTCAATTCCGTTGGTTTGTTAGTTTCCAGACGTATTCCCTACTGACTTGCCTAGCCTACCCCCGGAGAGAGTTATCGAATTTTCAATAGAATTGGAGCTGGGCACTAAGCCAATTTTTTTCCCACCCTATCGGATGGCCCCCACAGAGTTTAAGGAGCTCGATATTCAGCTTCAGGGTCTCCTGGATCAGGGATTCATTCGGCCCATTGTATCTCCTTGGGGTGCCACCATTCTGTTTGTTAAGAAGAAGGACAGGTTAATGAGGATGTGCATCGATTACTAGCAGTTAAACAAGGTGACGGTGAAAAACTGTTACCCCATGCCTCGCATTGACGACTTGTTTGATCAGCTCCAGGGCGCTGTTGTGTTTTCTAAGATCAACTTGAGGTCCGGGTACCATCAACTGAGGATTAGGGCAGCGGATATCCCTAAGACCGCATTTAGGACTCGTTATGGACATTATGAGTTCCTAGTGATGTCCTTTGGGCTGACTAATGCCCCTGCTACCTTCGTGGATTTGATTACCCGTGTATTCAAGCCCTAACTAGACTCCTTCGTTATAGTTTTCATCAATGATATTCTTGTACACTCACGAAGCATTGAAGAGCATGTGCAACATCTGAGGATTGTGCTCCATACTTTGAGAAACCAGTGACTTTATGCCAAGTTCTCAAAGTGCAAGTTTTGGTTGGAGTCTGTGACATTTCTGGGGCACGTAGTGTCCAAGGTGGTAGTATGGTGGATTCGACGAAGATTGAGGCCATTCGTGGTTGGGCTAGGCCCACTTCTATGACTGAGGTTAGGAGCTTTGTTGGACTGGCTGGATACTACAGGCGTTTTGTTGAGGGTTTCTCCACTATTGCTGCACCTTTGACTCGATTGACTCGCCAAGGTGTTCCTTTTGTGTGGTTTGAGGAGTGTGAGTTGAGCTTTCAGAGACTCAAGGAGTTGCTTACTACCGCTCCTATCCTGACTCTTCCAGTTGAGGGTGAGGTCTTTGATGTTTGTCGTGACCAACAACACTAACCTACGGTATGAGTGTCTATGATCGTCGATAGTATAGTAACCCAACTAAAAGTTGGGGTCGTGTCCCAAGGGAGTGGTTTTGAGAATTGATAGAAAAATAAAATTAAGCTCTATCTAGTCGTAGCTAAAGACATTTACGAACAAAAACATAGTAAATTAAGGGGGGTGACACGAAAGTGTCAAATATCAATTTGGGGTTTTTGTCACAAGTAGTAAAAACAACAAAAAATAACAAGACAATCAAATATGGGGAAGTGTTCTTGGGGTGTGACCGAAATAAAAGTTGAGATAAATCGTTGGGTACATGCTTCCAATAGGAAATTTGCAAGATAATAGTGACTAGGCTAAGCTTTAGATGAAAATAAGTTCCCTCTCGGGCAACTTACCCCGTTTCAAATGCGTTCCTCTCGGACACCCATTTGCCGCATGAAAACCAGCCTACGCCTT
>NW_006239162.1:1008661-1008832 GCF_000226075.1 Solanum tuberosum
CGCTGGCGGATCTTTCAGCGAAGTTAGTCGATGCCGCCGAATGACTCGGCGACTCGCCTTCTTCTATTTCATCGTCGTTTCAAGCTTGCCTTCAGTATCTTCATGTTCTAAACCATTGGACGGTATAGTACTGCTTTGCGGAACTATTCGGCGAAGCGCCGACTGCTCCTT
>NW_006239162.1:1009494-1009926 GCF_000226075.1 Solanum tuberosum
CGGTGCAACACTCACACTAAAAAAGAGGAACACAATGCATGTTTTCACCCATAGGTTTGCCCTTATTTTCCAATCGACTTTCGATTCGGTTACTCAAGATCAAAAAGGTCTTTCTAAGGCTTGTAATGGAGATAAGTGCAAAGGTATGGTCATTTAGACTCGGTGACTTTTTCCTCGTGGGTTGCGATATTCTCAAGGCATTCCCTTCTTTTCCTTTATCAATTCTTTTTCTAGTGCTTCTAAGTCACCTTTTCTTTTATTCTCCTCCATGGATTGCTTGAAACCCGATTCCCTTAGTACTTTATTCCACATTTGTTTTGAATTGAATTGAAGGGGTTCCATTTTTATGCAATACCATGGGTTAAGGGGAACTTTTATTGCACTTCTTGACTTCTCCTTTTCCCTTTCACCACACCCCCAACTTAGGCTTTT